>NW_028276352.1:0-134966 GCF_052056855.1 Sturnus vulgaris
TCTGCTACTCGCAGCTGAGAAGGACCGTGGAGCTAGCGGCGAATTCGGAGAGCTCTTCGCTGCACTGCGCCGCTCGCAAGCGGCTTCGTTCTTCGCCTTCTGCCGTCCGGCGAGAGCTGAACTCCAGCGGTCAGTTGCAGCTCTGCCCAACAGCGTGTTCTCAGTTCTGCGGGCAAGCACGCCCTCTTGCCTTGGCCCCGAGAGCAAAGTCCCGAGCGAGCACTCGACTCAGTGCAATGCACCCGGAAGGACGCTCTCGCTCGCCTTTCAAGGAGCGATTCCTAACAGCAGAAGCAGCAGAGGCACAAACTGCATGACGAGAAGGGACAACGTAGAACACGTCTCTGTCCTGGCACATTTTCGTGTGCGATACTTCCCTCCGGGTCTTCGGGCCTTGCGAAGCCCTGTGTACTGCGAGCGCTGCTACTCGCAGCTGAGAAGGACCGTGGAGCTAGCGGCGAATTCGGAGAGCTCTTCGCTGCACTGCGCCGCTCGCAAGCGGCTTCGTTCTTCGCCTTCTGCCGTCCGGCGAGAGCTGAACTCCAGCGGTCAGTTGCAGCTCTGCCCAACAGCGTGTTCTCAGTTCTGCGGGCAAGCACGCCCTCTTGCCTTGGCCCCGAGAGCAAAGTCCCGAGCGAGCACTCGACTCAGTGCAATGCACCCGGAAGGACGCTCTCGCTCGCCTTTCAAGGAGCGATTCCTAACAGCAGAAGCAGCAGAGGCACAAACTGCATGACGAGAAGGGACAACGTAGAACACGTCTCTGTCCTGGCACATTTTCGTGTGCGATACTTCCCTCCGGGTCTTCGGGCCTTGCGAAGCCCTGTGTACTGCGAGCGCTGCTACTCGCAGCTGAGAAGGACCGTGGAGCTAGCGGCGAATTCGGAGAGCTCTTCGCTGCACTGCGCCGCTCGCAAGCGGCTTCGTTCTTCGCCTTTTGCCGTCCGGCGAGAGCTGAACTCCAGCGGTCAGTTGCAGCTCTGCCCAACAGCGTGTTCTCAGTTCTGCGGGCAAGCACGCCCTCTTGCCTTGGCCCCGAGTGCAAAGTCCCGAGCGAGCACTCGACTCAGTGCAATGCACCCGGAAGGACGCTCTCGCTCGTCTTTCAAGGAGCGATTCCTAACAGCAGAAGCAGCAGAGGCACAAACTGCATGACGAGAAGGGACAACGTAGAACACGTCTCTGTCCTGGCACATTTTCGTGTGCGATACTTCCCTCCGGGTCTTCGGGCCTTGCGAAGCCCTGTGTACTGCGAGCGCTGCTACTCGCAGCTGAGAAGGACCGTGGAGCTAGCGGCGAATTCGGAGAGCTCTTCGCTGCACTGCGCCGCTCGCAAGCGGCTTCGTTCTTCGCCTTCTGCCGTCCGGCGAGAGCTGAACTCCAGCGGTCAGTTGCAGCTCTGCCCAACAGCGTGTTCTCAGTTCTGCGGGCAAGCACGCCCTCTTGCCTTGGCCCCGAGAGCAAAGTCCCGAGCGAGCACTCGACTCAGTGCAATGCACCCGGAAGGACGCTCTCGCTCGTCTTTCAAGGAGCGATTACCTACAGCAAAAGCAGCAGAGGCACAAACTGCATGACGAGAAGGGACAACGTAGAACACGTCTCTGTCCTGGCACATTTTCGTGTGCGATACTTCCCTCCGGGTCTTCGGGCCTTGCGAAGCTCTGTGTACTGCGAGCGCTGCTACTCGCAGCTGAGAAGGACCGTGGAGCTAGCGGCGAATTCGGAGAGCTCTTCGCTGCACTGCGCCGCTCGCAAGCGGCTTCGTTCTTCGCCTTCTGCCGTCCGGCGAGAGCTGAACTCCAGCGGTCAGTTGCAGCTCTGCCCAACAGCGTGTTCTCAGTTCTGCGGGCAAGCACGCCCTCTTGCCTTGGCCCCGAGAGCAAAGTCCCGAGCGAGCACTCGACTCAGTGCAATGCACCCGGAAGGACGCTCTCGCTCGTCTTTCAAGGAGCGATTCCTAACAGCAGAAGCAGCAGAGGCACAAACTGCATGACGAGAAGGGACAACGTAGAACACGTCTCTGTCCTGGCACATTTCCGTGTGCCATACTTCCCTCCGGGTCTTCGGGCCTTGCGAAGCTCTGTGTACTGCGAGCGCTGCTACTCGCAGCTGAGAAGGACCGTGGAGCTAGCGGCGAATTCGGAGAGCTCTTCGCTGCACTGCGCCGCTCGCAAGCGGCTTCGTTCTTCGCCTTCTGCCGTCCGGCGAGAGCTGAACTCCAGCGGTCAGTTGCAGCTCTGCCCAACAGCGTCTTCTCAGTTCTGCGGGCAAGCACGCCCTCTTGCCTTGGCCCCGAGAGCAAAGTCCCGAGCGAGCACTCGACTCAGTGCAATGCACCCGGAAGGACGCTCTCGCTCGTCTTTCAAGGAGCGATTCCTAACAGCAGAAGCAGCAGAGGCACAAACTGCATGACGAGAAGGGACAACGTAGAACACGTCTCTGTCCTGGCACATTTCCGTGTGCCATACTTCCCTCCGGGTCTTCGGGCCTTGCGAAGCTCTGTGTACTGCGAGCGCTGCTACTCGCAGCTGAGAAGGACCGTGGAGCTAGCGGCGAATTCGGAGAGCTCTTCGCTGCACTGCGCCGCTCGCAAGCGGCTTCGTTCTTCGCCTTCTGCCGTCCGGCGAGAGCTGAACTCCAGCGGTCAGTTGCAGCTCTGCCCAACAGCGTGTTCTCAGTTCTGCGGGCAAGCACGCCCTCTTGCCTTGGCCCCGAGAGCAAAGTCCCGAGCGAGCACTCGACTCAGTGCAATGCACCCGGAAGGACGCTCTCGCTCGTCTTTCAAGGAGCGATTCCTAACAGCAGAAGCAGCAGAGGCACAAACTGCATGACGAGAAAGGACAACGTAGAACACGTCTCTGTCCTGGCACATTTCCGTGTGCCATACTTCCCTCCGGGTCTTCGGGCCTTGCGAAGCTCTGTGTACTGCGAGCGCTGCTACTCGCAGCTGAGAAGGACCGTGGAGCTAGCGGCGAATTCGGAGAGCTCTTCGCTGCACTGCGCCGCTCGCAAGCGGCTTCGTTCTTCGCCTTCTGCCGTCCGGCGAGAGCTGAACTCCAGCGGTCAGTTGCAGCTCTGCCCAACAGCGTGTTCTCAGTTCTGCGGGCAAGCACGCCCTCTTGCCTTGGCCCCGAGAGCAAAGCCCCGAGCGAGCACTCGACTCAGTGCAATGCACCCGGAAGGACGCTCTCGCTCGCCTTTCAAGGAGCGATTCCTAACAGCAGAAGCAGCAGAGGCACAAACTGCATGACGAGAAAGGACAACGTAGAACACGTCTCTGTCCTGGCACATTTCCGTGTGCCATACTTCCCTCCGGGTCTTCGGGCCTTGCGAAGCTCTGTGTACTGCGAGCGCTGCTACTCGCAGCTGAGAAGGACCGTGGAGCTAGCGGCGAATTCGGAGAGCTCTTCGCTGCACTGCGCCGCTCGCAAGCGGCTTCGTTCTTCGCCTTCTGCCGTCCGGCGAGAGCTGAACTCCAGCGGTCAGTTGCAGCTCTGCCCAACAGCGTGTTCTCAGTTCTGCGGGCAAGCACGCCCTCTTGCCTTGGCCCCGAGTGCAAATTCCCGAGCGAGCACTCGACTCAGTGCAATGCACCCGGAAGGACGCTCTCGCTCGTCTTTCAAGGAGCGATTACCTACAGCAGAAGCAGCAGAGGCACAAACTGCATGACGAGAAGGGACAACGTAGAACACGTCTCTGTCCTGGCGCATTTTCGTGTGCGATACTTCCCTCCGGGTCTTCGGGCCTTGCGAAGCTCTGTGTACTGCGAGCCCTGCTACTCGCAGCTGAGAAGGACCGTGGAGCTAGCGGCGAATTCGGAGAGCTCTTCGCTGCACTGCGCCGCTCGCAAGCGGCTTCGTTCTTCGCCTTCTGCCGTCCGGCGAGAGCTGAACTCCAGCGGTCAGTTGCAGCTCTGCCCAACAGCGTGTTCTCAGTTCTGCGGGCAAGCACGCCCTCTTGCCTTGGCCCCGAGTGCAAAGTCCCGAGCGAGCACTCGACTCAGTGCAATGCACCCGGAAGGACGCTCTCGCTCGTCTTTCAAGGAGCGATTCCTAACAGCAGAAGCAGCAGAGGCACAAACTGCATGACGAGAAGGGACAACGTAGAACACGTCTCTGTCCTGGCACATTTTCGTGTGCGATACTTCCCTCCGGGTCTTCGGGCCTTGCGAAGCCCTGTGTACTGCGAGCGCTGCTACTCGCAGCTGAGAAGGACCGTGGAGCTAGCGGCGAATTCGGAGAGCTCTTCGCTGCACTGCGCCGCTCGCAAGCGGCTTCGTTCTTCGCCTTCTGCCGTCCGGCGAGAGCTGAACTCCAGCGGTCAGTTGCAGCTCTGCCCAACAGCGTGTTCTCAGTTCTGCGGGCAAGCACGCCCTCTTGCCTTGGCCCCGAGAGCAAAGTCCCGAGCGAGCACTCGACTCAGTGCAATGCACCCGGAAGGACGCTCTCGCTCGTCTTTCAAGGAGCGATTACCTACAGCAAAAGCAGCAGAGGCACAAACTGCATGACGAGAAGGGACAACGTAGAACACGTCTCTGTCCTGGCACATTTTCGTGTGCGATACTTCCCTCCGGGTCTTCGGGCCTTGCGAAGCTCTGTGTACTGCGAGCGCTGCTACTCGCAGCTGAGAAGGACCGTGGAGCTAGCGGCGAATTCGGAGAGCTCTTCGCTGCACTGCGCCGCTCGCAAGCGGCTTCGTTCTTCGCCTTCTGCCGTCCGGCGAGAGCTGAACTCCAGCGGTCAGTTGCAGCTCTGCCCAACAGCGTGTTCTCAGTTCTGCGGGCAAGCACGCCCTCTTGCCTTGGCCCCGAGAGCAAAGTCCCGAGCGAGCACTCGACTCAGTGCAATGCACCCGGAAGGACGCTCTCGCTCGTCTTTCAAGGAGCGATTCCTAACAGCAGAAGCAGCAGAGGCACAAACTGCATGACGAGAAGGGACAACGTAGAACACGTCTCTGTCCTGGCACATTTCCGTGTGCCATACTTCCCTCCGGGTCTTCGGGCCTTGCGAAGCTCTGTGTACTGCGAGCGCTGCTACTCGCAGCTGAGAAGGACCGTGGAGCTAGCGGCGAATTCGGAGAGCTCTTCGCTGCACTGCGCCGCTCGCAAGCGGCTTCGTTCTTCGCCTTCTGCCGTCCGGCGAGAGCTGAACTCCAGCGGTCAGTTGCAGCTCTGCCCAACAGCGTGTTCTCAGTTCT
Source organism: Sturnus vulgaris (assembly GCF_052056855.1). Lineage (NCBI taxonomy): Eukaryota > Metazoa > Chordata > Aves > Passeriformes > Sturnidae > Sturnus > Sturnus vulgaris. Next base: position 5,197 of record NW_028276352.1, read on the forward strand.
GCGGGCAAGCACGCCCTCTTGCCTTGGCCCCGAGAGCAAAGTCCCGAGCGAGCACTCGACTCAGTGCAATGCACCCGGAAGGACGCTCTCGCTCGTCTTTCAAGGAGCGATTCCTAACAGCAGAAGCAGCAGAGGCACAAACTGCATGACGAGAAGGGACAACGTAGAACACGTCTCTGTCCTGGCACATTTCCGTGTGCCATACTTCCCTCCGGGTCTTCGGGCCTTGCGAAGCTCTGTGTACTGCGAGCGCTGCTACTCGCAGCTGAGAAGGACCGTGGAGCTAGCGGCGAATTCGGAGAGCTCTTCGCTGCACTGCGCCGCTCGCAAGCGGCTTCGTTCTTCGCCTTCTGCCGTCCGGCGAGAGCTGAACTCCAGCGGTCAGTTGCAGCTCTGCCCAACAGCGTGTTCTCAGTTCTGCGGGCAAGCACGCCCTCTTGCCTTGGCCCCGAGAGCAAAGCCCCGAGCGAGCACTCGACTCAGTGCAATGCACCCGGAAGGACGCTCTCGCTCGCCTTTCAAGGAGCGATTCCTAACAGCAGAAGCAGCAGAGGCACAAACTGCATGACGAGAAAGGACAACGTAGAACACGTCTCTGTCCTGGCACATTTCCGTGTGCCATACTTCCCTCCGGGTCTTCGGGCCTTGCGAAGCTCTGTGTACTGCGAGCGCTGCTACTCGCAGCTGAGAAGGACCGTGGAGCTAGCGGCGAATTCGGAGAGCTCTTCGCTGCACTGCGCCGCTCGCAAGCGGCTTCGTTCTTCGCCTTCTGCCGTCCGGCGAGAGCTGAACTCCAGCGGTCAGTTGCAGCTCTGCCCAACAGCGTGTTCTCAGTTCTGCGGGCAAGCACGCCCTCTTGCCTTGGCCCCGAGAGCAAAGTCCCGAGCGAGCACTCGACTCAGTGCAATGCACCCGGAAGGACGCTCTCGCTCGTCTTTCAAGGAGCGATTCCTAACAGCAGAAGCAGCAGAGGCACAAACTGCATGACGAGAAGGGACAACGTAGAACACGTCTCTGTCCTGGCACATTTCCGTGTGCCATACTTCCCTCCGGGTCTTCGGGCCTTGCGAAGCTCTGTGTACTGCGAGCGCTGCTACTCGCAGCTGAGAAGGACCGTGGAGCTAGCGGCGAATTCGGAGAGCTCTTCGCTGCACTGCGCCGCTCGCAAGCGGCTTCGTTCTTCGCCTTCTGCCGTCCGGCGAGAGCTGAACTCCAGCGGTCAGTTGCAGCTCTGCCCAACAGCGTGTTCTCAGTTCTGCGGGCAAGCACGCCCTCTTGCCTTGGCCCCGAGAGCAAAGTCCCGAGCGAGCACTCGACTCAGTGCAATGCACCCGGAAGGACGCTCTCGCTCGTCTTTCAAGGAGCGATTCCTAACAGCAGAAGCAGCAGAGGCACAAACTGCATGACGAGAAGGGACAACGTAGAACACGTCTCTGTCCTGGCACATTTCCGTGTGCCATACTTCCCTCCGGGTCTTCGGGCCTTGCGAAGCTCTGTGTACTGCGAGCGCTGCTACTCGCAGCTGAGAAGGACCGTGGAGCTAGCGGCGAATTCGGAGAGCTCTTCGCTGCACTGCGCCGCTCGCAAGCGGCTTCGTTCTTCGCCTTCTGCCGTCCGGCGAGAGCTGAACTCCAGCGGTCAGTTGCAGCTCTGCCCAACAGCGTGTTCTCAGTTCTGCGGGCAAGCACGCCCTCTTGCCTTGGCCCCGAGAGCAAAGCCCCGAGCGAGCACTCGACTCAGTGCAATGCACCCGGAAGGACGCTCTCGCTCGCCTTTCAAGGAGCGATTCCTAACAGCAGAAGCAGCAGAGGCACAAACTGCATGACGAGAAAGGACAACGTAGAACACGTCTCTGTCCTGGCACATTTCCGTGTGCCATACTTCCCTCCGGGTCTTCGGGCCTTGCGAAGCTCTGTGTACTGCGAGCGCTGCTACTCGCAGCTGAGAAGGACCGTGGAGCTAGCGGCGAATTCGGAGAGCTCTTCGCTGCACTGCGCCGCTCGCAAGCGGCTTCGTTCTTCGCCTTCTGCCGTCCGGCGAGAGCTGAACTCCAGCGGTCAGTTGCAGCTCTGCCCAACAGCGTGTTCTCAGTTCTGCGGGCAAGCACGCCCTCTTGCCTTGGCCCCGAGAGCAAAGTCCCGAGCGAGCACTCGACTCAGTGCAATGCACCCGGAAGGACGCTCTCGCTCGTCTTTCAAGGAGCGATTCCTAACAGCAGAAGCAGCAGAGGCACAAACTGCATGACGAGAAGGGACAACGTAGAACACGTCTCTGTCCTGGCACATTTCCGTGTGCCATACTTCCCTCCGGGTCTTCGGGCCTTGCGAAGCCCTGTGTACTGCGAGCGCTGCTACTCGCAGCTGAGAAGGACCGTGGAGCTAGCGGCGAATTCGGAGAGCTCTTCGCTGCACTGCGCCGCTCGCAAGCGGCTTCGTTCTTCGCCTTCTGCCGTCCGGCGAGAGCTGAACTCCAGCGGTCAGTTGCAGCTCTGCCCAACAGCGTGTTCTCAGTTCTGCGGGCAAGCACGCCCTCTTGCCTTGGCCCCGAGAGCAAAGCCCCGAGCGAGCACTCGACTCAGTGCAATGCACCCGGAAGGACGCTCTCGCTCGCCTTTCAAGGAGCGATTCCTAACAGCAGAAGCAGCAGAGGCACAAACTGCATGACGAGAAGGGACAACGTAGAACACGTCTCTGTCCTGGCACATTTTCGTGTGCGATACTTCCCTCCGGGTCTTCGGGCCTTGCGAAGCCCTGTGTACTGCGAGCGCTGCTACTCGCAGCTGAGAAGGACCTTGGAGCTAGCGGCGAATTCGGAGAGCTCTTCGCTGCACTGCGCCGCACGCAAGCGTCTTCGTTCTTCGCCTTTTGCCGTCCGGCGAGAGCTGAACTCCAGCGGTCAGTTGCAGCTCTGCCCAACAGCGTGTTCTCAGTTCTGCGGGCAAGCACGCCCTCTTGCCTTGGCCCCGAGTGCAAAGACCCGAGCGAGCACTCGACTCAGTGCAATGCACCCGGAAGGACGCTCTCGCTCGCCTTTCAAGGAGCGATTATCTACAGCAGAAGCAGCAGAGGCACAAACTGCATGACGAGAAGGGACACCGTAGAACACGTCTCTGTCCTGGCACATTTTCGTGTGCGATACTTCCCTCCGGGTCTTCGGGCCTTGCGAAGCCCTGTGTACTGCGAGCGCTGCTACTCGCAGCTGAGAAGGACCGTGGAGCTAGCGGCGAATTCGGAGAGCTCTTCGCTGCACTGCGCCGCTCGCAAGCGGCTTCGTTCTTCGCCTTCTGCCGTCCGGCGAGAGCTGAACTCCAGCGGTCAGTTGCAGCTCTGCCCAACAGCGTGTTCTCAGTTCTGCGGGCAAGCACGCCCTCTTGCCTTGGCCCCGAGAGCAAAGTCCCGAGCGAGCACTCGACTCAGTGCAATGCACCCGGAAGGACGCTCTCGCTCGCCTTTCAAGGAGCGATTCCTAACAGCAGAAGCAGCAGAGGCACAAACTGCATGACGAGAAGGGACAACGTAGAACACGTCTCTGTCCTGGCACATTTTCGTGTGCGATACTTCCCTCCGGGTCTTCGGGCCTTGCGAAGCCCTGTGTACTGCGAGCGCTGCTACTCGCAGCTGAGAAGGACCGTGGAGCTAGCGGCGAATTCGGAGAGCTCTTCGCTGCACTGCGCCGCTCGCAAGCGGCTTCGTTCTTCGCCTTCTGCCGTCCGGCGAGAGCTGAACTCCAGCGGTCAGTTGCAGCTCTGCCCAACAGCGTGTTCTCAGTTCTGCGGGCAAGCACGCCCTCTTGCCTTGGCCCCGAGTGCAAAGTCCCGAGCGAGCACTCGACTCAGTGCAATGCACCCGGAAGGACGCTCTCGCTCGCCTTTCAAGGAGCGATTCCTAACAGCAGAAGCAGCAGAGGCACAAACTGCATGACGAGAAGGGACAACGTAGAACACGTCTCTGTCCTGGCACATTTTCGTGTGCGATACTTCCCTCCGGGTCTTCGGGCCTTGCGAAGCCCTGTGTACTGCGAGCGCTGCTACTCGCAGCTGAGAAGGACCGTGGAGCTAGCGGCGAATTCGGAGAGCTCTTCGCTGCACTGCGCCGCTCGCAAGCGGCTTCGTTCTTCGCCTTCTGCCGTCCGGCGAGAGCTGAACTCCAGCGGTCAGTTGCAGCTCTGCCCAACAGCGTGTTCTCAGTTCTGCGGGCAAGCACGCCCTCTTGCCTTGGCCCCGAGAGCAAAGTCCCGAGCGAGCACTCGACTCAGTGCAATGCACCCGGAAGGACGCTCTCGCTCGCCTTTCAAGGAGCGATTCCTAACAGCAGAAGCAGCAGAGGCACAAACTGCATGACGAGAAGGGACAACGTAGAACACGTCTCTGTCCTGGCACATTTTCGTGTGCGATACTTCCCTCCGGGTCTTCGGGCCTTGCGAAGCCCTGTGTACTGCGAGCGCTGCTACTCGCAGCTGAGAAGGACCGTGGAGCTAGCGGCGAATTCGGAGAGCTCTTCGCTGCACTGCGCCGCTCGCAAGCGGCTTCGTTCTTCGCCTTTTGCCGTCCGGCGAGAGCTGAACTCCAGCGGTCAGTTGCAGCTCTGCCCAACAGCGTGTTCTCAGTTCTGCGGGCAAGCACGCCCTCTTGCCTTGGCCCCGAGTGCAAAGTCCCGAGCGAGCACTCGACTCAGTGCAATGCACCCGGAAGGACGCTCTCGCTCGTCTTTCAAGGAGCGATTCCTAACAGCAGAAGCAGCAGAGGCACAAACTGCATGACGAGAAGGGACAACGTAGAACACGTCTCTGTCCTGGCACATTTCCGTGTGCCATACTTCCCTCCGGGTCTTCGGGCCTTGCGAAGCTCTGTGTACTGCGAGCGCTGCTACTCGCAGCTGAGAAGGACCGTGGAGCTAGCGGCGAATTCGGAGAGCTCTTCGCTGCACTGCGCCGCTCGCAAGCGGCTTCGTTCTTCGCCTTCTGCCGTCCGGCGAGAGCTGAACTCCAGCGGTCAGTTGCAGCTCTGCCCAACAGCGTGTTCTCAGTTCTGCGGGCAAGCACGCCCTCTTGCCTTGGCCCCGAGAGCAAAGTCCCGAGCGAGCACTCGACTCAGTGCAATGCACCCGGAAGGACGCTCTCGCTCGTCTTTCAAGGAGCGATTCCTAACAGCAGAAGCAGCAGAGGCACAAACTGCATGACGAGAAGGGACAACGTAGAACACGTCTCTGTCCTGGCACATTTCCGTGTGCCATACTTCCCTCCGGGTCTTCGGGCCTTGCGAAGCTCTGTGTACTGCGAGCGCTGCTACTCGCAGCTGAGAAGGACCGTGGAGCTAGCGGCGAATTCGGAGAGCTCTTCGCTGCACTGCGCCGCTCGCAAGCGGCTTCGTTCTTCGCCTTCTGCCGTCCGGCGAGAGCTGAACTCCAGCGGTCAGTTGCAGCTCTGCCCAACAGCGTGTTCTCAGTTCTGCGGGCAAGCACGCCCTCTTGCCTTGGCCCCGAGTGCAAAGTCCCGAGCGAGCACTCGACTCAGTGCAATGCACCCGGAAGGACGCTCTCGCTCGTCTTTCAAGGAGCGATTCCTAACAGCAGAAGCAGCAGAGGCACAAACTGCATGACGAGAAGGGACAACGTAGAACACGTCTCTGTCCTGGCACATTTCCGTGTGCCATACTTCCCTCCGGGTCTTCGGGCCTTGCGAAGCTCTGTGTACTGCGAGCGCTGCTACTCGCAGCTGAGAAGGACCGTGGAGCTAGCGGCGAATTCGGAGAGCTCTTCGCTGCACTGCGCCGCTCGCAAGCGGCTTCGTTCTTCGCCTTCTGCCGTCCGGCGAGAGCTGAACTCCAGCGGTCAGTTGCAGCTCTGCCCAACAGCGTGTTCTCAGTTCTGCGGGCAAGCACGCCCTCTTGCCTTGGCCCCGAGAGCAAAGTCCCGAGCGAGCACTCGACTCAGTGCAATGCACCCGGAAGGACGCTCTCGCTCGCCTTTCAAGGAGCGATTCCTAACAGCAGAAGCAGCAGAGGCACAAACTGCATGACGAGAAAGGACAACGTAGAACACGTCTCTGTCCTGGCACATTTCCGTGTGCCATACTTCCCTCCGGGTCTTCGGGCCTTGCGAAGCTCTGTGTACTGCGAGCGCTGCTACTCGCAGCTGAGAAGGACCGTGGAGCTAGCGGCGAATTCGGAGAGCTCTTCGCTGCACTGCGCCGCTCGCAAGCGGCTTCGTTCTTCGCCTTCTGCCGTCCGGCGAGAGCTGAACTCCAGCGGTCAGTTGCAGCTCTGCCCAACAGCGTGTTCTCAGTTCTGCGGGCAAGCACGCCCTCTTGCCTTGGCCCCGAGAGCAAAGCCCCGAGCGAGCACTCGACTCAGTGCAATGCACCCGGAAGGACGCTCTCGCTCGCCTTTCAAGGAGCGATTCCTAACAGCAGAAGCAGCAGAGGCACAAACTGCATGACGAGAAGGGACAACGTAGAACACGTCTCTGTCCTGGCACATTTTCGTGTGCGATACTTCCCTCCGGGTCTTCGGGCCTTGCGAAGCTCTGTGTACTGCGAGCGCTGCTACTCGCAGCTGAGAAGGACCGTGGAGCTAGCGGCGAATTCGGAGAGCTCTTCGCTGCACTGCGCCGCACGCAAGCGGCTTCGTTCTTCGCCTTTTGCCGTCCGGCGAGAGCTGAACTCCAGCGGTCAGTTGCAGCTCTGCCCAACAGCGTGTTCTCAGTTCTGCGGGCAAGCACGCCCTCTTGCCTTGGCCCCGAGTGCAAAGACCCGAGCGAGCACTCGACTCAGTGCAATGCACCCGGAAGGACGCTCTCGCTCGCCTTTCAAGGAGCGATTATCTACAGCAGAAGCAGCAGAGGCACAAACTGCATGACGAGAAGGGACACCGTAGAACACGTCTCTGTCCTGGCACATTTTCGTGTGCGATACTTCCCTCCGGGTCTTCGGGCCTTGCGAAGCCCTGTGTACTGCGAGCGCTGCTACTCGCAGCTGAGAAGGACCGTGGAGCTAGCGGCGAATTCGGAGAGCTCTTCGCTGCACTGCGCCGCTCGCAAGCGGCTTCGTTCTTCGCCTTCTGCCGTCCGGCGAGAGCTGAACTCCAGCGGTCAGTTGCAGCTCTGCCCAACAGCGTGTTCTCAGTTCTGCGGGCAAGCACGCCCTCTTGCCTTGGCCCCGAGTGCAAAGTCCCGAGCGAGCACTCGACTCAGTGCAATGCACCCGGAAGGACGCTCTCGCTCGCCTTTCAAGGAGCGATTCCTAACAGCAGAAGCAGCAGAGGCACAAACTGCATGACGAGAAGGGACAACGTAGAACACGTCTCTGTCCTGGCACATTTTCGTGTGCGATACTTCCCTCCGGGTCTTCGGGCCTTGCGAAGCCCTGTGTACTGCGAGCGCTGCTACTCGCAGCTGAGACGGACCGTGGAGCTAGCGGCGAATTCGGAGAGCTCTTCGCTGCACTGCGCCGCTCGCAAGCGGCTTCGTTCTTCGCCTTCTGCCGTCCGGCGAGAGCTGAACTCCAGCGGTCAGTTGCAGCTCTGCCCAACAGCGTGTTCTCAGTTCTGCGGGCAAGCACGCCCTCTTGCCTTGGCCCCGAGAGCAAAGTCCCGAGCGAGCACTCGACTCAGTGCAATGCACCCGGAAGGACGCTCTCGCTCGCCTTTCAAGGAGCGATTCCTAACAGCAGAAGCAGCAGAGGCACAAACTGCATGACGAGAAGGGACAACGTAGAACACGTCTCTGTCCTGGCACATTTTCGTGTGCGATACTTCCCTCCGGGTCTTCGGGCCTTGCGAAGCCCTGTGTACTGCGAGCGCTGCTACTCGCAGCTGAGAAGGACCGTGGAGCTAGCGGCGAATTCGGAGAGCTCTTCGCTGCACTGCGCCGCTCGCAAGCGGCTTCGTTCTTCGCCTTCTGCCGTCCGGCGAGAGCTGAACTCCAGCGGTCAGTTGCAGCTCTGCCCAACAGCGTGTTCTCAGTTCTGCGGGCAAGCACGCCCTCTTGCCTTGGCCCCGAGAGCAAAGTCCCGAGCGAGCACTCGACTCAGTGCAATGCACCCGGAAGGACGCTCTCGCTCGCCTTTCAAGGAGCGATTCCTAACAGCAGAAGCAGCAGAGGCACAAACTGCATGACGAGAAGGGACAACGTAGAACACGTCTCTGTCTTGGCACATTTTCGTGTGCGATACTTCCCTGCGGGTCTTCGGGCCTTGCGAAGCCCTGTGTACTGCGAGCGCTGCTACTCGCAGCTGAGAAGGACCGTGGAGCTAGCGGCGAATTCGGAGAGCTCTTCGCTGCACTGCGCCGCTCGCAAGCGGCTTCGTTCTTCGCCTTCTGCCGTCCGGCGAGAGCTGAACTCCAGCGGTCAGTTGCAGCTCTGCCCAACAGCGTGTTCTCAGTTCTGCGGGCAAGCACGCCCTCTTGCCTTGGCCCCGAGTGCAAAGTCCCGAGCGAGCACTCGACTCAGTGCAATGCACCCGGAAGGACGCTCTCGCTCGTCTTTCAAGGAGCGATTCCTAACAGCAGAAGCAGCAGAGGCACAAACTGCATGACGAGAAGGGACAACGTAGAACACGTTGGCACATTTTCGTGTGCGATACTTCCCTCCGGCGTCTAGGGCCTTGCGAAGCCCTGTGTACTGCGAGCGCTGCTACTCGCAGCTGAGAAGGACCGTGGAGCTAGCGGCGAATTCGGAGAGCTCTTCGCTGCACTGCGCCGCTCGCAAGCGGCTTCGTTCTTCGCCTTCTGCCGTCCGGCGAGAGCTGAACTCCAGCGGTCAGTTGCAGCCCTCTGCCCAACAGCGTGTTCTCAGTTCTGCGGGCAAGCACGCCCCTCTTGCCTTGGCCCGAGAGCAAAGTCCCGAGCGAGCACTCGACTCAGTGCAATGCACCCGGAAGGACGCTCTCGCTCGCCTTTCAAGGAGCGATTCCTAACAGCAGAAGCAGCAGAGGCACAAACTGCATGACGAGAGGGACAACGTAGAACACGTCTCTGTCCTGGCACATTTTCGTGTGCGATACTTCCCTCCGGGTCTTCGGGCCTTGCGAAGCCCTGTGTACTGCGAGCGCTGCTACTCGCAGCTGAGAAGGACCGTGGAGCTAGCGGCGAATTCGGAGAGCTCTTCGCTGCACTGCGCCGCTCGCAAGCGGCTTCGTTCTTCGCCTTCTGCCGTCCGGCGAGAGCTGAACTCCAGCGGTCAGTTGCAGCTCTGCCCAACAGCGTGTTCTCAGTTCTGCGGGCAAGCACGCCCTCTTGCCTTGGCCCCGAGAGCAAAGTCCCGAGCGAGCACTCGACTCAGTGCAATGCACCCGGAAGGACGCTCTCGCTCGCCTTTCAAGGAGCGATTCCTAACAGCAGAAGCAGCAGAGGCACAAACTGCATGACGAGAAGGGACAACGTAGAACACGTCTCTGTCCTGGCACATTTTCGTGTGCGATACTTCCCTCCGGGTCTTCGGGCCTTGCGAAGCCCTGTGTACTGCGAGCGCTGCTACTCGCAGCTGAGAAGGACCGTGGAGCTAGCGGCGAATTCGGAGAGCTCTTCGCTGCACTGCGCCGCTCGCAAGCGGCTTCGTTCTTCGCCTTCTGCCGTCCGGCGAGAGCTGAACTCCAGCGGTCAGTTGCAGCTCTGCCCAACAGCGTGTTCTCAGTTCTGCAGGGCAAGCACGCCCTCTTGCCTTGGCCCCGAGAGCAAAGTCCCGAGCGAGCACTCGACTCAGTGCAATGCACCCGGAAGGACGCTCTCGCTCGCCTTTCAAGGAGCGATTCCTAACAGCAGAAGCAGCAGAGGCACAAACTGCATGACGAGAAGGGACAACGTAGAACACGTCTCTGTCCTGGCACATTTTCGTTGTGCGATACTTCCCTCCGGGTCTTCGGGCCTTGCGAAGCCCTGTGTACTGCGAGCGCTGCTACTCGCAGCTGAGAAGGACCGTGGAGCTAGCGGCGAATTCGGAGAGCTCTTCGCTGCACTGCGCCGCTCGCAAGCGGCTTCGTTCTTCGCCTTCTGCCGTCGGCGAGAGCTGAACTCCCAGCGGTCAGTTGCAGCTCTGCCCAACAGCGTGTCTCAGTTCTGCGGGCAAGCACGCCCTCTTGCCTTGGCCCCGAGAGCAAAGTCCCGAGCGAGCACTCGACTCAGTGCAATGCACCCGGAAGGACGCTCTCGCTCGCCTTTCAAGGAGCGATTCCTAACAGCAGAAGCAGCAGAGGCACAAACTGCATGACGAGAAGGGACAACGTAGAACACGTCTCTGTCCTGGCACATTTTCGTGTGCGATACTTCCCTCCGGGTCTTCGGGCCTTGCGAAGCCCTGTGTACTGCGAGCGCTGCTACTCGCAGCTGAGAAGGACCGTGGAGCTAGCGGCGAATTCGGAGGAGCTCTTCGCTGGCACTGCGCCGCTCGCAAGCGGCTTCGTTCTTCGCCTTCTGCCGTCCGGCGAGAGCTGAACTCCAGCGGTCAGTTGCAGCTCTGCCCAACAGCGTGTTCTCAGTTCTGCGGGCAAGCACGCCCTCTTGCCTTGGCCCCGAGAGCAAAGTCCCGAGCGAGCACTCGACTCAGTGCAATGCACCCGGAAGGACGCTCTCGCTCGTCTTTCAAGGAGCGATTCCTAACAGCAGAAGCAGCAGAGGCACAAACTGCATGACGAGAAGGGACAACGTAGAACACGTCTCTGTCCTGGCACATTTTCGTGTGCGATACTTCCCTCCGGGTCTTCGGGCCTTGCGAAGCCCTGTGTACTGCGAGCGCTGCTACTCGCAGCTTGAGAAGGACCGTGGAGCTAGCGGCGAATTCGGAGAGCTCTTCGCTGCACTGCGCCGCTCGCAAGCGGCTTCGTTCTTCGCCTTCTGCCGTCCGGCGAGAGCTGAACTCCAGCGGTCAGTTGCAGCTCTGCCCAACAGCGTGTTCTCAGTTCTGCGGGCAAGCACGCCCTCTTGCCTTGGCCCCGAGAGCAAAGTCCCAGAGCGAGCACTCGACTCAGTGCAATGCACCCGGAAGGACGCTCTCGCTCGCCTTTCAAGGAGCGATTCCTAACAGCAGAAGCAGCAGAGGCACAAACTGCATGACGAGAAGGGACAACGTAGAACACGTCTCTGTCCTGGCACATTTTCGTGTGCGATACTTCCCTCCGGGTCTTCGGGCCTTGCGAAGCTCTGTGTACTGCGAGCGCTGCTACTCGCAGCTGAGAAGGACCGTGGAGCTAGCGGCGAATTCGGAGAGCTCTTCGCTGCACTGCGCCGCTCGCAAGCGGCTTCGTTCTTCGCCTTTTGCCGTTCCGGCGAGAGCTGAACTCCAGCGGTCAGTTGCAGCTCTGCCCAACAGCGTGTTCTCAGTTCTGCGGGCAAGCACGCCCTCTTGCCTTGGCCCCGAGAGCAAAGTCCCGAGCGAGCACTCGACTCAGTGCAATGCACCCGGAAGGACGCTCTCGCTCGACTTTCAAGGAGCGATTCCTAACAGCAGAAGCAGCAGAGGCACAAACTGCATGACGAGAAGGGACAACGTAGAACACGTCTCTGTCCTGGCACATTTTCGTGTGCGATACTTCCCTCCGGGTCTTCGGGCCTTGCGAAGCCCTGTGTACTGCGAGCGCTGCTACTCGCAGCTGAGAAGGACCGTGGAGCTAGCGGCGAATTCGGAGAGCTCTTCGCTGCACTGCGCCGCTCGCAAGCGGCTTCGTTCTTCGCCTTCTGCCGTCCGGCGAGAGCTGAACTCCAGCGGTCAGTTGCAGCTCTGCCCAACAGCGTGTTCTCAGTTCTGCGGGCAAGCACGCCCTCTTGCCTTGGCCCCGAGAGCAAAGTCCCGAGCGAGCACTCGACTCAGTGCAATGCACCCGGAAGGACGCTCTCGCTCGCCTTTCAAGGAGCGATTCCTAACAGCAGAAGCAGCAGAGGCACAAACTGCATGACGAGAAGGGACAACGTAGAACACGTCTCTGTCCTGGCACATTTTCGTGTGCGATACTTCCCTCCGGGTCTTCGGGCCTTGCGAAGACCCTGTGTACTGCGAGCGCTGCTACTCGCAGCTGAGAAGGACCGTGGAGCTAGCGGCGAATTCGGAGAGCTCTTCGCTGCACTGCGCCGCTCGCAAGCGGCTTCGTTCTTCGCCTTTGCCGTCCGGCGAGAGCTGAACTCCAGCGGTCAGTTGCAGCTCTGCCCAACAGCGTGTTCTCAGTTCTGCGGGCAAGCACGCCCTCTTGCCTTGGCCCCGAGTGCAAAGTCCCGAGCGAGCACTCGACTCAGTGCAATGCACCCGGAAGGACGCTCTCGCTCGTCTTTCAAGGAGCGATTCCTAACAGCAGAAGCAGCAGAGGCACAAACTGCATGACGAGAAGGGACAACGTAGAACACGTCTCTGTCCTGGCACATTTTCGTGTGCGATACTTCCCTCCGGGTCTTCGGGCCTTGCGAAGCCCTGTGTACTGCGAGCGCTGCTACTCGCAGCTGAGAAGGACCGTGGAGCTAGCGGCGAATTCGGAGAGCTCTTCGCTGCACTGCGCCGCTCGCAAGCGGCTTCGTTCTTCGCCTTCTGCCGTCCGGCGAGAGCTGAACTCCAGCGGTCAGTTGCAGCTCTGCCCAACAGCGTGTTCTCAGTTCTGCGGGCAAGCACGCCCTCTTGCCTTGGCCCCGAGAGCAAAGTCCCGAGCGAGCACTCGACTCAGTGCAATGCACCCGGAAGGACGCTCTCGCTCGTCTTTCAAGGAGCGATTACCTACAGCAAAGCAGCAGAGGCACAAACTGCATGACGAGAAGGGACAACGTAGAACACGTCTCTGTCCTGGCACATTTTCGTAGTGCGATACTTCCCTCCGGGTCTTCGGGCCTTGCGAAGCTCTGTGTACTGCGAGCGCTGCTACTCGCAGCTGAGAAGGACCGTGGAGCTAGCGGCGAATTCGGAGAGCTCTTCGCTGCACTGCGCCGCTCGCAAGCGGCTTCGTTCTTCGCCTTCTGCCGTCCGGCGAGAGCTGAACTCCAGCGGTCAGTTGCAGCTCTGCCCAACAGCGTGTTCTCAGTTCTGCGGGCAAGCACGCCCTCTTGCCTTGGCCCCGAGAGCAAAGCCCCGAGCGAGCACTCGACTCAGTGCAATGCACCCGGAAGGACGCTGTCGCTCGCCTTTCAAGGAGCGATTCCTAACAGCAGAAGCAGCAGAGGCACAAACTGCATGACGAGAAGGGACAACGTAGAACACGTCTCTGTCCTGGCACATTTCCGTGTGCCATACTTCCCTCCGGGTCTTCGGGCCTTGCGAAGCTCTGTGTACTGCGAGCGCTGCTACTCGCAGCTGAGAAGGACCGTGGAGCTAGCGGCGAATTCGGAGAGCTCTTCGCTGCACTGCGCCGCTCGCAAGCGGCTTCGTTCTTCGCCTTCTGCCGTCCGGCGAGAGCTGAACTCCAGCGGTCAGTTGCAGCTCTGCCCAACAGCGTGTTCTCAGTTCTGCGGGCAAGCACGCCCTCTTGCCTTGGCCCCGAGAGCAAAGTCCCGAGCGAGCACTCGACTCAGTGCAATGCACCCGGAAGGACGCTCTCGCTCGTCTTTCAAGGAGCGATTCCTAACAGCAGAAGCAGCAGAGGCACAAACTGCATGACGAGAAGGGACAACGTAGAACACGTCTCTGTCCTGGCACATTTTCGTGTGCGATACTTCCCTCCGGGTCTTCGGGCCTTGCGAAGCCCTGTGTACTGCGAGCGCTGCTACTCGCAGCTGAGAAGGACCGTGGAGCTAGCGGCGAATTCGGAGAGCTCTTCGCTGCACTGCGCCGCTCGCAAGCGGCTTCGTTCTTCGCCTTCTGCCGTCCGGCGAGAGCTGAACTCCAGCGGTCAGTTGCAGCTCTGCCCAACAGCGTGTGTCTCAGTTCTGCGGGCAAGCACGCCCTCTTGCCTTGGCCCCGAGAGCAAAGTCCCGAGCGAGCACTCGACTCAGTGCAATGCACCCGGAAGGACGCTCTCGCTCGCCTTTCAAGGAGCGATTCCTAACAGCAGAAGCAGCAGAGGCACAAACTGCATGACGAGAAGGGACAACGTAGAACACGTCTCTGTCCTGGCACATTTTCGTGTGCGATACTTCCCTCCGGGTCTTCGGGCCTTGCGAAGCCCTGTGTACTGCGAGCGCTGCTACTCGCAGCTGAGAAGGACCGTGGAGCTAGCGGCGAATTCGGAGAGCTCTTCGCTGCACTGCGCCGCTCGCAAGCGGCTTCGTTCTTCGCCTTCTGCCGTCCGGCGAGAGCTGAACTCCAGCGGTCAGTTGCAGCTCTGCCCAACAGCGTGTTCTCAGTTCTGCGGGCAAGCACGCCCTCTTGCCTTGGCCCCGAGAGCAAAGTCCCGAGCGAGCACTCGACTCAGTGCAATGCACCCGGAAGGACGCTCTCGCTCGCCTTTCAAGGAGCGATTCCTAACAGCAGAAGCAGCAGAGGCACAAACTGCATGACGAGAAGGGACAACGTAGAACACGTCTCTGTCCTGGCACATTTTCGTGTGCGATACTTCCCTCCGGGTCTTCGGGCCTTGCGAAGCCCTGTGTACTGCGAGCGCTGCTACTCGCAGCTGAGAAGGACCGTGGAGCTAGCGGCGAATTCGGAGAGCTCTTCGCTGCACTGCGCCGCTCGCAAGCGGCTTCGTTCTTCGCCTTCTGCCGTCCGGCGAGAGCTGAACTCCAGCGGTCAGTTGCAGCTCTGCCCAACAGCGTGTTCTCAGTTCTGCGGGCAAGCACGCCCTCTTGCCTTGGCCCCGAGAGCAAAGTCCCGAGCGAGCACTCGACTCAGTGCAATGCACCCGGAAGGACGCTCTCGCTCGCCTTTCAAGGAGCGATTCCTAACAGCAGAAGCAGCAGAGGCACAAACTGCATGACGAGAAGGGACAACGTAGAACACGTCTCTGTCCTGGCACATTTTCGTGTGCGATACTTCCCTCCGGGTCTTCGGGCCTTGCGAAGCCCTGTGTACTGCGAGCGCTGCTACTCGCAGCTGAGAAGGACCGTGGAGCTAGCGGCGAATTCGGAGAGCTCTTCGCTGCACTGCGCCGCTCGCAAGCGGCTTCGTTCTTCGCCTTCTGCCGTCCGGCGAGAGCTGAACTCCAGCGGTCAGTTGCAGCTCTGCCCAACAGCGTGTTCTCAGTTCTGCGGGCAAGCACGCCCTCTTGCCTTGGCCCCGAGAGCAAAGTCCCGAGCGAGCACTCGACTCAGTGCAATGCACCCGGAAGGACGCTCTCGCTCGTCTTTCAAGGAGCGATTCCTAACAGCAGAAGCAGCAGAGGCACAAACTGCATGACGAGAAGGGACAACGTAGAACACGTCTCTGTCCTGGCACATTTTCGTGTGCGATACTTCCCTCCGGGTCTTCGGGCCTTGCGAAGCCCTGTGTACTGCGAGCGCTGCTACTCGCAGCTGAGAAGGACCGTGGAGCTAGCGGCGAATTCGGAGAGCTCTTCGCTGCACTGCGCCGCTCGCAAGCGGCTTCGTTCTTCGCCTTCTGCCGTCCGGCGAGAGCTGAACTCCAGCGGTCAGTTGCAGCTCTGCCCAACAGCGTGTTCTCAGTTCTGCGGGCAAGCACGCCCTCTTGCCTTGGCCCCGAGAGCAAAGTCCCGAGCGAGCACTCGACTCAGTGCAATGCACCCGGAAGGACGCTCTCGCTCGCCTTTCAAGGAGCGATTCCTAACAGCAGAAGCAGCAGAGGCACAAACTGCATGACGAGAAGGGACAACGTAGAACACGTCTCTGTCCTGGCACATTTTCGTGTGCGATACTTCCCTCCGGGTCTTCGGGCCTTGCGAAGCTCTGTGTACTGCGAGCGCTGCTACTCGCAGCTGAGAAGGACCGTGGAGCTAGCGGCGAATTCGGAGAGCTCTTCGCTGCACTGCGCCGCTCGCAAGCGGCTTCGTTCTTCGCCTTTTGCCGTCCGGCGAGAGCTGAACTCCAGCGGTCAGTTGCAGCTCTGCCCAACAGCGTGTTCTCAGTTCTGCGGGCAAGCACGCCCTCTTGCCTTGGCCCCGAGAGCAAAGTCCCGAGCGAGCACTCGACTCAGTGCAATGCACCCGGAAGGACGCTCTCGCTCGTCTTTCAAGGAGCGATTCCTAACAGCAGAAGCAGCAGAGGCACAAACTGCATGACGAGAAGGGACAACGTAGAACACGTCTCTGTCCTGGCACATTTTCGTGTGCGATACTTCCCTCCGGGTCTTCGGGCCTTGCGAAGCCCTGTGTACTGCGAGCGCTGCTACTCGCAGCTGAGAAGGACCGTGGAGCTAGCGGCGAATTCGGAGAGCTCTTCGCTGCACTGCGCCGCTCGCAAGCGGCTTCGTTCTTCGCCTTCTGCCGTCCGGCGAGAGCTGAACTCCAGCGGTCAGTTGCAGCTCTGCCCAACAGCGTGTTCTCAGTTCTGCGGGCAAGCACGCCCTCTTGCCTTGGCCCCGAGAGCAAAGTCCCGAGCGAGCACTCGACTCAGTGCAATGCACCCGGAAGGACGCTCTCGCTCGCCTTTCAAGGAGCGATTCCTAACAGCAGAAGCAGCAGAGGCACAAACTGCATGACGAGAAGGGACAACGTAGAACACGTCTCTGTCCTGGCACATTTTCGTGTGCGATACTTCCCTCCGGGTCTTCGGGCCTTGCGAAGCCCTGTGTACTGCGAGCGCTGCTACTCGCAGCTGAGAAGGACCGTGGAGCTAGCGGCGAATTCGGAGAGCTCTTCGCTGCACTGCGCCGCTCGCAAGCGGCTTCGTTCTTCGCCTTTTGCCGTCCGGCGAGAGCTGAACTCCAGCGGTCAGTTGCAGCTCTGCCCAACAGCGTGTTCTCAGTTCTGCGGGCAAGCACGCCCTCTTGCCTTGGCCCCGAGTGCAAAGTCCCGAGCGAGCACTCGACTCAGTGCAATGCACCCGGAAGGACGCTCTCGCTCGTCTTTCAAGGAGCGATTCCTAACAGCAGAAGCAGCAGAGGCACAAACTGCATGACGAGAAGGGACAACGTAGAACACGTCTCTGTCCTGGCACATTTTCGTGTGCGATACTTCCCTCCGGGTCTTCGGGCCTTGCGAAGCTCTGTGTACTGCGAGCGCTGCTACTCGCAGCTGAGAAGGACCGTGGAGCTAGCGGCGAATTCGGAGAGCTCTTCGCTGCACTGCGCCGCTCGCAAGCGGCTTCGTTCTTCGCCTTCTGCCGTCCGGCGAGAGCTGAACTCCAGCGGTCAGTTGCAGCTCTGCCCAACAGCGTGTTCTCAGTTCTGCGGGCAAGCACGCCCTCTTGCCTTGGCCCCGAGAGCAAAGTCCCGAGCGAGCACTCGACTCAGTGCAATGCACCCGGAAGGACGCTCTCGCTCGTCTTTCAAGGAGCGATTACCTACAGCAAAAGCAGCAGAGGCACAAACTGCATGACGAGAAGGGACAACGTAGAACACGTCTCTGTCCTGGCACATTTTCGTGTGCGATACTTCCCTCCGGGTCTTCGGGCCTTGCGAAGCTCTGTGTACTGCGAGCGCTGCTACTCGCAGCTGAGAAGGACCGTGGAGCTAGCGGCGAATTCGGAGAGCTCTTCGCTGCACTGCGCCGCTCGCAAGCGGCTTCGTTCTTCGCCTTCTGCCGTCCGGCGAGAGCTGAACTCCAGCGGTCAGTTGCAGCTCTGCCCAACAGCGTGTTCTCAGTTCTGCGGGCAAGCACGCCCTCTTGCCTTGGCCCCGAGAGCAAAGCCCCGAGCGAGCACTCGACTCAGTGCAATGCACCCGGAAGGACGCTGTCGCTCGCCTTTCAAGGAGCGATTCCTAACAGCAGAAGCAGCAGAGGCACAAACTGCATGACGAGAAGGGACAACGTAGAACACGTCTCTGTCCTGGCACATTTCCGTGTGCCATACTTCCCTCCGGGTCTTCGGGCCTTGCGAATCTCTGTGTACTGCGAGCGCTGCTACTCGCAGCTGAGAAGGACCGTGGAGCTAGCGGCGAATTCGGAGAGCTCTTCGCTGCACTGCGCCGCTCGCAAGCGGCTTCGTTCTTCGCCTTCTGCCGTCCGGCGAGAGCTGAACTCCAGCGGTCAGTTGCAGCTCTGCCCAACAGCGTGTTCTCAGTTCTGCGGGCAAGCACGCCCTCTTGCCTTGGCCCCGAGAGCAAAGTCCCGAGCGAGCACTCGACTCAGTGCAATGCACCCGGAAGGACGCTCTCGCTCGTCTTTCAAGGAGCGATTCCTAACAGCAGAAGCAGCAGAGGCACAAACTGCATGACGAGAAGGGACAACGTAGAACACGTCTCTGTCCTGGCACATTTTCGTGTGCGATACTTCCCTCCGGGTCTTCGGGCCTTGCGAAGCCCTGTGTACTGCGAGCGCTGCTACTCGCAGCTGAGAAGGACCGTGGAGCTAGCGGCGAATTCGGAGAGCTCTTCGCTGCACTGCGCCGCTCGCAAGCGGCTTCGTTCTTCGCCTTCTGCCGTCCGGCGAGAGCTGAACTCCAGCGGTCAGTTGCAGCTCTGCCCAACAGCGTGTTCTCAGTTCTGCGGGCAAGCACGCCCTCTTGCCTTGGCCCCGAGTGCAAAGTCCCGAGCGAGCACTCGACTCAGTGCAATGCACCCGGAAGGACGCTCTCGCTCGCCTTTCAAGGAGCGATTCCTAACAGCAGAAGCAGCAGAGGCACAAACTGCATGACGAGAAGGGACAACGTAGAACACGTCTCTGTCCTGGCACATTTTCGTGTGCGATACTTCCCTCCGGGTCTTCGGGCCTTGCGAAGCCCTGTGTACTGCGAGCGCTGCTACTCGCAGCTGAGACGGACCGTGGAGCTAGCGGCGAATTCGGAGAGCTCTTCGCTGCACTGCGCCGCTCGCAAGCGGCTTCGTTCTTCGCCTTCTGCCGTCCGGCGAGAGCTGAACTCCAGCGGTCAGTTGCAGCTCTGCCCAACAGCGTGTTCTCAGTTCTGCGGGCAAGCACGCCCTCTTGCCTTGGCCCCGAGAGCAAAGTCCCGAGCGAGCACTCGACTCAGTGCAATGCACCCGGAAGGACGCTCTCGCTCGTCTTTCAAGGAGCGATTCCTAACAGCAGAAGCAGCAGAGGCACAAACTGCATGACGAGAAGGGACAACGTAGAACACGTCTCTGTCCTGGCACATTTTCGTGTGCGATACTTCCCTCCGGGTCTTCGGGCCTTGCGAAGCTCTGTGTACTGCGAGCGCTGCTACTCGCAGCTGAGAAGGACCGTGGAGCTAGCGGCGAATTCGGAGAGCTCTTCGCTGCACTGCGCCGCTCGCAAGCGGCTTCGTTCTTCGCCTTCTGCCGTCCGGCGAGAGCTGAACTCCAGCGGTCAGTTGCAGCTCTGCCCAACAGCGTGTTCTCAGTTCTGCGGGCAAGCACGCCCTCTTGCCTTGGCCCCGAGAGCAAAGTCCCGAGCGAGCACTCGACTCAGTGCAATGCACCCGGAAGGACGCTCTCGCTCGCCTTTCAAGGAGCGATTCCTAACAGCAGAAGCAGCAGAGGCACAAACTGCATGACGAGAAGGGACAACGTAGAACACGTCTCTGTCCTGGCACATTTTCGTGTGCGATACTTCCCTCCGGGTCTTCGGGCCTTGCGAAGCCCTGTGTACTGCGAGCGCTGCTACTCGCAGCTGAGAAGGACCGTGGAGCTAGCGGCGAATTCGGAGAGCTCTTCGCTGCACTGCGCCGCTCGCAAGCGGCTTCGTTCTTCGCCTTCTGCCGTCCGGCGAGAGCTGAACTCCAGCGGTCAGTTGCAGCTCTGCCCAACAGCGTGTTCTCAGTTCTGCGGGCAAGCACGCCCTCTTGCCTTGGCCCCGAGAGCAAAGTCCCGAGCGAGCACTCGACTCAGTGCAATGCACCCGGAAGGACGCTCTCGCTCGCCTTTCAAGGAGCGATTCCTAACAGCAGAAGCAGCAGAGGCACAAACTGCATGACGAGAAGGGACAACGTAGAACACGTCTCTGTCCTGGCACATTTTCGTGTGCGATACTTCCCTCCGGGTCTTCGGGCCTTGCGAAGCCCTGTGTACTGCGAGCGCTGCTACTCGCAGCTGAGAAGGACCGTGGAGCTAGCGGCGAATTCGGAGAGCTCTTCGCTGCACTGCGCCGCTCGCAAGCGGCTTCGTTCTTCGCCTTTTGCCGTCCGGCGAGAGCTGAACTCCAGCGGTCAGTTGCAGCTCTGCCCAACAGCGTGTTCTCAGTTCTGCGGGCAAGCACGCCCTCTTGCCTTGGCCCCGAGTGCAAAGTCCCGAGCGAGCACTCGACTCAGTGCAATGCACCCGGAAGGACGCTCTCGCTCGTCTTTCAAGGAGCGATTCCTAACAGCAGAAGCAGCAGAGGCACAAACTGCATGACGAGAAGGGACAACGTAGAACACGTCTCTGTCCTGGCACATTTTCGTGTGCGATACTTCCCTCCGGGTCTTCGGGCCTTGCGAAGCCCTGTGTACTGCGAGCGCTGCTACTCGCAGCTGAGAAGGACCGTGGAGCTAGCGGCGAATTCGGAGAGCTCTTCGCTGCACTGCGCCGCTCGCAAGCGGCTTCGTTCTTCGCCTTCTGCCGTCCGGCGAGAGCTGAACTCCAGCGGTCAGTTGCAGCTCTGCCCAACAGCGTGTTCTCAGTTCTGCGGGCAAGCACGCCCTCTTGCCTTGGCCCCGAGAGCAAAGCCCCGAGCGAGCACTCGACTCAGTGCAATGCACCCGGAAGGACGCTCTCGCTCGTCTTTCAAGGAGCGATTACCTACAGCAAAAGCAGCAGAGGCACAAACTGCATGACGAGAAGGGACAACGTAGAACACGTCTCTGTCCTGGCACATTTTCGTGTGCGATACTTCCCTCCGGGTCTTCGGGCCTTGCGAAGCCCTGTGTACTGCGAGCGCTGCTACTCGCAGCTGAGAAGGACCGTGGAGCTAGCGGCGAATTCGGAGAGCTCTTCGCTGCACTGCGCCGCTCGCAAGTGGCTTCGTTCTTCGCCTTCTGCCGTCCGGCGAGAGCTGAACTCCAGCGGTCAGTTGCAGCTCTGCCCAACAGCGTGTTCTCAGTTCTGCGGGCAAGCACGCCCTCTTGCCTTGGCCCCGAGAGCAAAGTCCCGAGCGAGCACTCGACTCAGTGCAATGCACCCGGAAGGACGCTCTCGCTCGTCTTTCAAGGAGCGATTCCTAACAGCAGAAGCAGCAGAGGCACAAACTGCATGACGAGAAGGGACAACGTAGAACACGTCTCTGTCCTGGCACATTTCCGTGTGCCATACTTCCCTCCGGGTCTTCGGGCCTTGCGAAGCTCTGTGTACTGCGAGCGCTGCTACTCGCAGCTGAGAAGGACCGTGGAGCTAGCGGCGAATTCGGAGAGCTCTTCGCTGCACTGCGCCGCTCGCAAGCGGCTTCGTTCTTCGCCTTCTGCCGTCCGGCGAGAGCTGAACTCCAGCGGTAAGTTTCAGCTCTGCCCAACAGCGTGTTCTCAGTTCTGCGGGCAAGCACGCCCTCTTGCCTTGGCCCCGAGTGCAAAGTCCCGAGCGAGCACTCGACTCAGTGCAATGCACCCGGAAGGACGCTGTCGCTCGCCTTTCAAGGAGCGATTCCTAACAGCAGAAGCAGCAGAGGCACAAACTGCATGACGAGAAGGGACAACGTAGAACACGTCTCTGTCCTGGCACATTTTCGTGTGCGATACTTCCCTCCGGGTCTTCGGGCCTTGCGAAGCCCTGTGTACTGCGAGCGCTGCTACTCGCAGCTGAGAAGGACCGTGGAGCTAGCGGCGAATTCGGAGAGCTCTTCGCTGCACTGCGCCGCTCGCAAGCGGCTTCGTTCTTCGCCTTCTGCCGTCCGGCGAGAGCTGAACTCCAGCGGTCAGTTGCAGCTCTGCCCAACAGCGTGTTCTCAGTTCTGCGGGCAAGCACGCCCTCTTGCCTTGGCCCCGAGAGCAAAGTCCCGAGCGAGCACTCGACTCAGTGCAATGCACCCGGAAGGACGCTCTCGCTCGTCTTTCAAGGAGCGATTCCTAACAGCAGAAGCAGCAGAGGCACAAACTGCATGACGAGAAGGGACAACGTAGAACACGTCTCTGTCCTGGCACATTTTCGTGTGCGATACTTCCCTCCGGGTCTTCGGGCCTTGCGAAGCCCTGTGTACTGCGAGCGCTGCTACTCGCAGCTGAGAAGGACCGTGGAGCTAGCGGCGAATTCGGAGAGCTCTTCGCTGCACTGCGCCGCTCGCAAGCGGCTTCGTTCTTCGCCTTCTGCCGTCCGGCGAGAGCTGAACTCCAGCGGTCAGTTGCAGCTCTGCCCAACAGCGTGTTCTCAGTTCTGCGGGCAAGCACGCCCTCTTGCCTTGGCCCCGAGTGCAAAGTCCCGAGCGAGCACTCGACTCAGTGCAATGCACCCGGAAGGACGCTCTCGCTCGTCTTTCAAGGAGCGATTCCTAACAGCAGAAGCAGCAGAGGCACAAACTGCATGACGAGAAGGGACAACGTAGAACACGTCTCTGTCCTGGCACATTTCCGTGTGCGATACTTCCCTCCGGGTCTTCGGGCCTTGCGAAGCTCTGTGTACTGCGAGCGCTGCTACTCGCAGCTGAGAAGGACCGTGGAGCTAGCGGCGAATTCGGAGAGCTCTTCGCTGCACTGCGCCGCTCGCAAGCGGCTTCGTTCTTCGCCTTCTGCCGTCCGGCGAGAGCTGAACTCCAGCGGTCAGTTGCAGCTCTGCCCAACAGCGTGTTCTCAGTTCTGCGGGCAAGCACGCCCTCTTGCCTTGGCCCCGAGAGCAAAGCCCCGAGCGAGCACTCGACTCAGTGCAATGCACCCGGAAGGACGCTCTCGCTCGTCTTTCAAGGAGCGATTCCTAACAGCAGAAGCAGCAGAGGCACAAACTGCATGACGAGAAGGGACAACGTAGAACACGTCTCTGTCCTGGCACATTTTCGTGTGCGATACTTCCCTCCGGGTCTTCGGGCCTTGCGAAGCCCTGTGTACTGCGAGCGCTGCTACTCGCAGCTGAGAAGGACCGTGGAGCTAGCGGCGAATTCGGAGAGCTCTTCGCTGCACTGCGCCGCTCGCAAGCGGCTTCGTTCTTCGCCTTCTGCCGTCCGGCGAGAGCTGAACTCCAGCGGTCAGTTGCAGCTCTGCCCAACAGCGTGTTCTCAGTTCTGCGGGCAAGCACGCCCTCTTGCCTTGGCCCCGAGAGCAAAGCCCCGAGCGAGCACTCGACTCAGTGCAATGCACCCGGAAGGACGCTCTCGCTCGTCTTTCAAGGAGCGATTCCTAACAGCAGAAGCAGCAGAGGCACAAACTGCATGACGAGAAGGGACAACGTAGAACACGTCTCTGTCCTGGCACATTTTCGTGTGCGATACTTCCCTCCGGGTCTTCGGGCCTTGCGAAGCCCTGTGTACTGCGAGCGCTGCTACTCGCAGCTGAGAAGGACCGTGGAGCTAGCGGCGAATTCGGAGAGCTCTTCGCTGCACTGCGCCGCTCGCAAGCGGCTTCGTTCTTCGCCTTCTGCCGTCCGGCGAGAGCTGAACTCCAGCGGTCAGTTGCAGCTCTGCCCAACAGCGTGTTCTCAGTTCTGCGGGCAAGCACGCCCTCTTGCCTTGGCCCCGAGAGCAAAGTCCCGAGCGAGCACTCGACTCAGTGCAATGCACCCGGAAGGACGCTCTCGCTCGTCTTTCAAGGAGCGATTCCTAACAGCAGAAGCAGCAGAGGCACAAACTGCATGACGAGAAGGGACAACGTAGAACACGTCTCTGTCCTGGCACATTTCCGTGTGCCATACTTCCCTCCGGGTCTTCGGGCCTTGCGAAGCTCTGTGTACTGCGAGCGCTGCTACTCGCAGCTGAGAAGGACCGTGGAGCTAGCGGCGAATTCGGAGAGCTCTTCGCTGCACTGCGCCGCTCGCAAGCGGCTTCGTTCTTCGCCTTCTGCCGTCCGGCGAGAGCTGAACTCCAGCGGTCAGTTGCAGCTCTGCCCAACAGCGTGTTCTCAGTTCTGCGGGCAAGCACGCCCTCTTGCCTTGGCCCCGAGAGCAAAGCCCCGAGCGAGCACTCGACTCAGTGCAATGCACCCGGAAGGACGCTCTCGCTCGTCTTTCAAGGAGCGATTCCTAACAGCAGAAGCAGCAGAGGCACAAACTGCATGACGAGAAGGGACAACGTAGAACACGTCTCTGTCCTGGCACATTTCCGTGTGCCATACTTCCCTCCGGGTCTTCGGGCCTTGCGAAGCTCTGTGTACTGCGAGCGCTGCTACTCGCAGCTGAGAAGGACCGTGGAGCTAGCGGCGAATTCGGAGAGCTCTTCGCTGCACTGCGCCGCTCGCAAGCGGCTTCGTTCTTCGCCTTCTGCCGTCCGGCGAGAGCTGAACTCCAGCGGTCAGTTGCAGCTCTGCCCAACAGCGTGTTCTCAGTTCTGCGGGCAAGCACGCCCTCTTGCCTTGGCCCCGAGAGCAAAGTCCCGAGCGAGCACTCGACTCAGTGCAATGCACCCGGAAGGACGCTCTCGCTCGTCTTTCAAGGAGCGATTCCTAACAGCAGAAGCAGCAGAGGCACAAACTGCATGACGAGAAGGGACAACGTAGAACACGTCTCTGTCCTGGCACATTTCCGTGTGCCATACTTCCCTCCGGGTCTTCGGGCCTTGCGAAGCTCTGTGTACTGCGAGCGCTGCTACTCGCAGCTGAGAAGGACCGTGGAGCTAGCGGCGAATTCGGAGAGCTCTTCGCTGCACTGCGCCGCTCGCAAGCGGCTTCGTTCTTCGCCTTCTGCCGTCCGGCGAGAGCTGAACTCCAGCGGTCAGTTGCAGCTCTGCCCAACAGCGTGTTCTCAGTTCTGCGGGCAAGCACGCCCTCTTGCCTTGGCCCCGAGTGCAAAGTCCCGAGCGAGCACTCGACTCAGTGCAATGCACCCGGAAGGACGCTCTCGCTCGCCTTTCAAGGAGCGATTCCTAACTGCAGAAGCAGCAGAGGCACAAACTGCATGACGAGAAGGGACAACGTAGAACACGTCTCTGTCCTGGCACATTTCCGTGTGCCATACTTCCCTCCGGGTCTTCGGGCCTTGCGAAGCTCTGTGTACTGCGAGCGCTGCTACTCGCAGCTGAGAAGGACCGTGGAGCTAGCGGCGAATTCGGAGAGCTCTTCGCTGCACTGCGCCGCTCGCAAGCGGCTTCGTTCTTCGCCTTCTGCCGTCCGGCGAGAGCTGAACTCCAGCGGTCAGTTGCAGCTCTGCCCAACAGCGTGTTCTCAGTTCTGCGGGCAAGCACGCCCTCTTGCCTTGGCCCCGAGAGCAAAGTCCCGAGCGAGCACTCGACTCAGTGCAATGCACCCGGAAGGACGCTGTCGCTCGCCTTTCAAGGAGCGATTCCTAACAGCAGAAGCAGCAGAGGCACAAACTGCATGACGAGAAGGGACAACGTAGAACACGTCTCTGTCCTGGCACATTTCCGTGTGCCATACTTCCCTCCGGGTCTTCGGGCCTTGCGAAGCTCTGTGTACTGCGAGCGCTGCTACTCGCAGCTGAGAAGGACCGTGGAGCTAGCGGCGAATTCGGAGAGCTCTTCGCTGCACTGCGCCGCTCGCAAGCGGCTTCGTTCTTCGCCTTCTGCCGTCCGGCGAGAGCTGAACTCCAGCGGTCAGTTGCAGCTCTGCCCAACAGCGTGTTCTCAGTTCTGCGGGCAAGCACGCCCTCTTGCCTTGGCCCCGAGTGCAAAGTCCCGAGCGAGCACTCGACTCAGTGCAATGCACCCGGAAGGACGCTCTCGCTCGTCTTTCAAGGAGCGATTCCTAACAGCAGAAGCAGCAGAGGCACAAACTGCATGACGAGAAGGGACAACGTAGAACACGTCTCTGTCCTGGCACATTTTCGTGTGCGATACTTCCCTCCGGGTCTTCGGGCCTTGCGAAGCTCTGTGTACTGCGAGCGCTGCTACTCGCAGCTGAGAAGGACCGTGGAGCTAGCGGCGAATTCGGAGAGCTCTTCGCTGCACTGCGCCGCTCGCAAGCGGCTTCGTTCTTCGCCTTCTGCCGTCCGGCGAGAGCTGAACTCCAGCGGTCAGTTGCAGCTCTGCCCAACAGCGTGTTCTCAGTTCTGCGGGCAAGCACGCCCTCTTGCCTTGGCCCCGAGAGCAAAGTCCCGAGCGAGCACTCGACTCAGTGCAATGCACCCGGAAGGACGCTCTCGCTCGTCTTTCAAGGAGCGATTCCTAACAGCAGAAGCAGCAGAGGCACAAACTGCATGACGAGAAGGGACAACGTAGAACACGTCTCTGTCCTGGCACATTTCCGCGTGCCATACTTCCCTCCGGGTCTTCGGGCCTTGCGAAGCTCTGTGTACTGCGAGCGCTGCTACTCGCAGCTGAGAAGGACCGTGGAGCTAGCGGCGAATTCGGAGAGCTCTTCGCTGCACTGCGCCGCTCGCAAGCGGCTTCGTTCTTCGCCTTCTGCCGTCCGGCGAGAGCTGAACTCCAGCGGTCAGTTGCAGCTCTGCCCAACAGCGTGTTCTCAGTTCTGCGGGCAAGCACGCCCTCTTGCCTTGGCCCCGAGAGCAAAGCCCCGAGCGAGCACTCGACTCAGTGCAATGCACCCGGAAGGACGCTCTCGCTCGTCTTTCAAGGAGCGATTCCTAACAGCAGAAGCAGCAGAGGCACAAACTGCATGACGAGAAGGGACAACGTAGAACACGTCTCTGTCCTGGCACATTTCCGTGTGCCATACTTCCCTCCGGGTCTTCGGGCCTTGCGAAGCTCTGTGTACTGCGAGCGCTGCTACTCGCAGCTGAGAAGGACCGTGGAGCTAGCGGCGAATTCGGAGAGCTCTTCGCTGCACTGCGCCGCTCGCAAGCGGCTTCGTTCTTCGCCTTCTGCCGTCCGGCGAGAGCTGAACTCCAGCGGTCAGTTGCAGCTCTGCCCAACAGCGTGTTCTCAGTTCTGCGGGCAAGCACGCCCTCTTGCCTTGGCCCCGAGAGCAAAGTCCCGAGCGAGCACTCGACTCAGTGCAATGCACCCGGAAGGACGCTCTCGCTCGCCTTTCAAGGAGCGATTCCTAACAGCAGAAGCAGCAGAGGCACAAACTGCATGACGAGAAGGGACAACGTAGAACACGTCTCTGTCCTGGCACATTTTCGTGTGCCATACTTCCCTCCGGGTCTTCGGGCCTTGCGAAGCCCTGTGTACTGCGAGCGCTGCTACTCGCAGCTGAGAAGGACCGTGGAGCTAGCGGCGAATTCGGAGAGCTCTTCGCTGCACTGCGCCGCTCGCAAGCGGCTTCGTTCTTCGCCTTCTGCCGTCCGGCGAGAGCTGAACTCCAGCGGTCAGTTGCAGCTCTGCCCAACAGCGTGTTCTCAGTTCTGCGGGCAAGCACGCCCTCTTGCCTTGGCCCCGAGTGCAAAGTCCCGAGCGAGCACTCGACTCAGTGCAATGCACCCGGAAGGACGCTCTCGCTCGTCTTTCAAGGAGCGATTCCTAACAGCAGAAGCAGCAGAGGCACAAACTGCATGACGAGAAGGGACAACGTAGAACACGTCTCTGTCCTGGCACATTTTCGTGTGCGATACTTCCCTCCGGGTCTTCGGGCCTTGCGAAGCTCTGTGTACTGCGAGCGCTGCTACTCGCAGCTGAGAAGGACCGTGGAGCTAGCGGCGAATTCGGAGAGCTCTTCGCTGCACTGCGCCGCTCGCAAGCGGCTTCGTTCTTCGCCTTCTGCCGTCCGGCGAGAGCTGAACTCCAGCGGTCAGTTGCAGCTCTGCCCAACAGCGTGTTCTCAGTTCTGCGGGCAAGCACGCCCTCTTGCCTTGGCCCCGAGAGCAAAGTCCCGAGCGAGCACTCGACTCAGTGCAATGCACCCGGAAGGACGCTCTCGCTCGCCTTTCAAGGAGCGATTCCTAACAGCAGAAGCAGCAGAGGCACAAACTGCATGACGAGAAGGGACAACGTAGAACACGTCTCTGTCCTGGCACATTTCCGTGTGCCATACTTCCCTCCGGGTCTTCGGGCCTTGCGAAGCTCTGTGTACTGCGAGCGCTGCTACTCGCAGCTGAGAAGGACCGTGGAGCTAGCGGCGAATTCGGAGAGCTCTTCGCTGCACTGCGCCGCTCGCAAGCGGCTTCGTTCTTCGCCTTCTGCCGTCCGGCGAGAGCTGAACTCCAGCGGTCAGTTGCAGCTCTGCCCAACAGCGTGTTCTCAGTTCTGCGGGCAAGCACGCCCTCTTGCCTTGGCCCCGAGAGCAAAGTCCCGAGCGAGCACTCGACTCAGTGCAATGCACCCGGAAGGACGCTCTCGCTCGCCTTTCAAGGAGCGATTCCTAACAGCAGAAGCAGCAGAGGCACAAACTGCATGACGAGAAGGGACAACGTAGAACACGTCTCTGTCCTGGCACATTTTCGTGTGCCATACTTCCCTCCGGGTCTTCGGGCCTTGCGAAGCCCTGTGTACTGCGAGCGCTGCTACTCGCAGCTGAGAAGGACCGTGGAGCTAGCGGCGAATTCGGAGAGCTCTTCGCTGCACTGCGCCGCTCGCAAGTGGCTTCGTTCTTCGCCTTCTGCCGTCCGGCGAGAGCTGAACTCCAGCGGTCAGTTGCAGCTCTGCCCAACAGCGTGTTCTCAGTTCTGCGGGCAAGCACGCCCTCTTGCCTTGGCCCCGAGAGCAAAGTCCCGAGCGAGCACTCGACTCAGTGCAATGCACCCGGAAGGACGCTCTCGCTCGTCTTTCAAGGAGCGATTCCTAACAGCAGAAGCAGCAGAGGCACAAACTGCATGACGAGAAGGGACAACGTAGAACACGTCTCTGTCCTGGCACATTTCCGTGTGCCATACTTCCCTCCGGGTCTTCGGGCCTTGCGAAGCTCTGTGTACTGCGAGCGCTGCTACTCGCAGCTGAGAAGGACCGTGGAGCTAGCGGCGAATTCGGAGAGCTCTTCGCTGCACTGCGCCGCTCGCAAGCGGCTTCGTTCTTCGCCTTCTGCCGTCCGGCGAGAGCTGAACTCCAGCGGTAAGTTTCAGCTCTGCCCAACAGCGTGTTCTCAGTTCTGCGGGCAAGCACGCCCTCTTGCCTTGGCCCCGAGTGCAAAGTCCCGAGCGAGCACTCGACTCAGTGCAATGCACCCGGAAGGACGCTGTCGCTCGCCTTTCAAGGAGCGATTCCTAACAGCAGAAGCAGCAGAGGCACAAACTGCATGACGAGAAGGGACAACGTAGAACACGTCTCTGTCCTGGCACATTTTCGTGTGCGATACTTCCCTCCGGGTCTTCGGGCCTTGCGAAGCCCTGTGTACTGCGAGCGCTGCTACTCGCAGCTGAGAAGGACCGTGGAGCTAGCGGCGAATTCGGAGAGCTCTTCGCTGCACTGCGCCGCTCGCAAGCGGCTTCGTTCTTCGCCTTCTGCCGTCCGGCGAGAGCTGAACTCCAGCGGTCAGTTGCAGCTCTGCCCAACAGCGTGTTCTCAGTTCTGCGGGCAAGCACGCCCTCTTGCCTTGGCCCCGAGAGCAAAGTCCCGAGCGAGCACTCGACTCAGTGCAATGCACCCGGAAGGACGCTCTCGCTCGTCTTTCAAGGAGCGATTCCTAACAGCAGAAGCAGCAGAGGCACAAACTGCATGACGAGAAGGGACAACGTAGAACACGTCTCTGTCCTGGCACATTTTCGTGTGCGATACTTCCCTCCGGGTCTTCGGGCCTTGCGAAGCCCTGTGTACTGCGAGCGCTGCTACTCGCAGCTGAGAAGGACCGTGGAGCTAGCGGCGAATTCGGAGAGCTCTTCGCTGCACTGCGCCGCTCGCAAGCGGCTTCGTTCTTCGCCTTCTGCCGTCCGGCGAGAGCTGAACTCCAGCGGTCAGTTGCAGCTCTGCCCAACAGCGTGTTCTCAGTTCTGCGGGCAAGCACGCCCTCTTGCCTTGGCCCCGAGTGCAAAGTCCCGAGCGAGCACTCGACTCAGTGCAATGCACCCGGAAGGACGCTCTCGCTCGTCTTTCAAGGAGCGATTCCTAACAGCAGAAGCAGCAGAGGCACAAACTGCATGACGAGAAGGGACAACGTAGAACACGTCTCTGTCCTGGCACATTTCCGTGTGCGATACTTCCCTCCGGGTCTTCGGGCCTTGCGAAGCTCTGTGTACTGCGAGCGCTGCTACTCGCAGCTGAGAAGGACCGTGGAGCTAGCGGCGAATTCGGAGAGCTCTTCGCTGCACTGCGCCGCTCGCAAGCGGCTTCGTTCTTCGCCTTCTGCCGTCCGGCGAGAGCTGAACTCCAGCGGTCAGTTGCAGCTCTGCCCAACAGCGTGTTCTCAGTTCTGCGGGCAAGCACGCCCTCTTGCCTTGGCCCCGAGAGCAAAGCCCCGAGCGAGCACTCGACTCAGTGCAATGCACCCGGAAGGACGCTCTCGCTCGTCTTTCAAGGAGCGATTCCTAACAGCAGAAGCAGCAGAGGCACAAACTGCATGACGAGAAGGGACAACGTAGAACACGTCTCTGTCCTGGCACATTTTCGTGTGCGATACTTCCCTCCGGGTCTTCGGGCCTTGCGAAGCCCTGTGTACTGCGAGCGCTGCTACTCGCAGCTGAGAAGGACCGTGGAGCTAGCGGCGAATTCGGAGAGCTCTTCGCTGCACTGCGCCGCTCGCAAGCGGCTTCGTTCTTCGCCTTCTGCCGTCCGGCGAGAGCTGAACTCCAGCGGTCAGTTGCAGCTCTGCCCAACAGCGTGTTCTCAGTTCTGCGGGCAAGCACGCCCTCTTGCCTTGGCCCCGAGAGCAAAGTCCCGAGCGAGCACTCGACTCAGTGCAATGCACCCGGAAGGACGCTCTCGCTCGCCTTTCAAGGAGCGATTCCTAACAGCAGAAGCAGCAGAGGCACAAACTGCATGACGAGAAGGGACAACGTAGAACACGTCTCTGTCCTGGCACATTTCCGTGTGCCATACTTCCCTCCGGGTCTTCGGGCCTTGCGAAGCCCTGTGTACTGCGAGCGCTGCTACTCGCAGCTGAGAAGGACCGTGGAGCTAGCGGCGAATTCGGAGAGCTCTTCGCTGCACTGCGCCGCTCGCAAGCGGCTTCGTTCTTCGCCTTCTGCCGTCCGGCGAGAGCTGAACTCCAGCGGTCAGTTGCAGCTCTGCCCAACAGCGTGTTCTCAGTTCTGCGGGCAAGCACGCCCTCTTGCCTTGGCCCCGAGAGCAAAGTCCCGAGCGAGCACTCGACTCAGTGCAATGCACCCGGAAGGACGCTCTCGCTCGTCTTTCAAGGAGCGATTCCTAACAGCAGAAGCAGCAGAGGCACAAACTGCATGACGAGAAGGGACAACGTAGAACACGTCTCTGTCCTGGCACATTTCCGTGTGCCATACTTCCCTCCGGGTCTTCGGGCCTTGCGAAGCTCTGTGTACTGCGAGCGCTGCTACTCGCAGCTGAGAAGGACCGTGGAGCTAGCGGCGAATTCGGAGAGCTCTTCGCTGCACTGCGCCGCTCGCAAGCGGCTTCGTTCTTCGCCTTCTGCCGTCCGGCGAGAGCTGAACTCCAGCGGTCAGTTGCAGCTCTGCCCAACAGCGTGTTCTCAGTTCTGCGGGCAAGCACGCCCTCTTGCCTTGGCCCCGAGAGCAAAGCCCCGAGCGAGCACTCGACTCAGTGCAATGCACCCGGAAGGACGCTCTCGCTCGTCTTTCAAGGAGCGATTCCTAACAGCAGAAGCAGCAGAGGCACAAACTGCATGACGAGAAGGGACAACGTAGAACACGTCTCTGTCCTGGCACATTTCCGTGTGCCATACTTCCCTCCGGGTCTTCGGGCCTTGCGAAGCTCTGTGTACTGCGAGCGCTGCTACTCGCAGCTGAGAAGGACCGTGGAGCTAGCGGCGAATTCGGAGAGCTCTTCGCTGCACTGCGCCGCTCGCAAGCGGCTTCGTTCTTCGCCTTCTGCCGTCCGGCGAGAGCTGAACTCCAGCGGTCAGTTGCAGCTCTGCCCAACAGCGTGTTCTCAGTTCTGCGGGCAAGCACGCCCTCTTGCCTTGGCCCCGAGAGCAAAGTCCCGAGCGAGCACTCGACTCAGTGCAATGCACCCGGAAGGACGCTGTCGCTCGCCTTTCAAGGAGCGATTCCTAACAGCAGAAGCAGCAGAGGCACAAACTGCATGACGAGAAGGGACAACGTAGAACACGTCTCTGTCCTGGCACATTTCCGTGTGCCATACTTCCCTCCGGGTCTTCGGGCCTTGCGAAGCTCTGTGTACTGCGAGCGCTGCTACTCGCAGCTGAGAAGGACCGTGGAGCTAGCGGCGAATTCGGAGAGCTCTTCGCTGCACTGCGCCGCTCGCAAGCGGCTTCGTTCTTCGCCTTCTGCCGTCCGGCGAGAGCTGAACTCCAGCGGTCAGTTGCAGCTCTGCCCAACAGCGTGTTCTCAGTTCTGCGGGCAAGCACGCCCTCTTGCCTTGGCCCCGAGTGCAAAGTCCCGAGCGAGCACTCGACTCAGTGCAATGCACCCGGAAGGACGCTCTCGCTCGCCTTTCAAGGAGCGATTCCTAACTGCAGAAGCAGCAGAGGCACAAACTGCATGACGAGAAGGGACAACGTAGAACACGTCTCTGTCCTGGCACATTTCCGTGTGCCATACTTCCCTCCGGGTCTTCGGGCCTTGCGAAGCTCTGTGTACTGCGAGCGCTGCTACTCGCAGCTGAGAAGGACCGTGGAGCTAGCGGCGAATTCGGAGAGCTCTTCGCTGCACTGCGCCGCTCGCAAGCGGCTTCGTTCTTCGCCTTCTGCCGTCCGGCGAGAGCTGAACTCCAGCGGTCAGTTGCAGCTCTGCCCAACAGCGTGTTCTCAGTTCTGCGGGCAAGCACGCCCTCTTGCCTTGGCCCCGAGAGCAAAGTCCCGAGCGAGCACTCGACTCAGTGCAATGCACCCGGAAGGACGCTGTCGCTCGCCTTTCAAGGAGCGATTCCTAACAGCAGAAGCAGCAGAGGCACAAACTGCATGACGAGAAGGGACAACGTAGAACACGTCTCTGTCCTGGCACATTTCCGTGTGCCATACTTCCCTCCGGGTCTTCGGGCCTTGCGAAGCTCTGTGTACTGCGAGCGCTGCTACTCGCAGCTGAGAAGGACCGTGGAGCTAGCGGCGAATTCGGAGAGCTCTTCGCTGCACTGCGCCGCTCGCAAGCGGCTTCGTTCTTCGCCTTCTGCCGTCCGGCGAGAGCTGAACTCCAGCGGTCAGTTGCAGCTCTGCCCAACAGCGTGTTCTCAGTTCTGCGGGCAAGCACGCCCTCTTGCCTTGGCCCCGAGTGCAAAGTCCCGAGCGAGCACTCGACTCAGTGCAATGCACCCGGAAGGACGCTCTCGCTCGTCTTTCAAGGAGCGATTCCTAACAGCAGAAGCAGCAGAGGCACAAACTGCATGACGAGAAGGGACAACGTAGAACACGTCTCTGTCCTGGCACATTTTCGTGTGCGATACTTCCCTCCGGGTCTTCGGGCCTTGCGAAGCTCTGTGTACTGCGAGCGCTGCTACTCGCAGCTGAGAAGGACCGTGGAGCTAGCGGCGAATTCGGAGAGCTCTTCGCTGCACTGCGCCGCTCGCAAGCGGCTTCGTTCTTCGCCTTCTGCCGTCCGGCGAGAGCTGAACTCCAGCGGTCAGTTGCAGCTCTGCCCAACAGCGTGTTCTCAGTTCTGCGGGCAAGCACGCCCTCTTGCCTTGGCCCCGAGAGCAAAGTCCCGAGCGAGCACTCGACTCAGTGCAATGCACCCGGAAGGACGCTCTCGCTCGTCTTTCAAGGAGCGATTCCTAACAGCAGAAGCAGCAGAGGCACAAACTGCATGACGAGAAGGGACAACGTAGAACACGTCTCTGTCCTGGCACATTTCCGCGTGCCATACTTCCCTCCGGGTCTTCGGGCCTTGCGAAGCTCTGTGTACTGCGAGCGCTGCTACTCGCAGCTGAGAAGGACCGTGGAGCTAGCGGCGAATTCGGAGAGCTCTTCGCTGCACTGCGCCGCTCGCAAGCGGCTTCGTTCTTCGCCTTCTGCCGTCCGGCGAGAGCTGAACTCCAGCGGTCAGTTGCAGCTCTGCCCAACAGCGTGTTCTCAGTTCTGCGGGCAAGCACGCCCTCTTGCCTTGGCCCCGAGAGCAAAGCCCCGAGCGAGCACTCGACTCAGTGCAATGCACCCGGAAGGACGCTCTCGCTCGTCTTTCAAGGAGCGATTCCTAACAGCAGAAGCAGCAGAGGCACAAACTGCATGACGAGAAGGGACAACGTAGAACACGTCTCTGTCCTGGCACATTTCCGTGTGCCATACTTCCCTCCGGGTCTTCGGGCCTTGCGAAGCTCTGTGTACTGCGAGCGCTGCTACTCGCAGCTGAGAAGGACCGTGGAGCTAGCGGCGAATTCGGAGAGCTCTTCGCTGCACTGCGCCGCTCGCAAGCGGCTTCGTTCTTCGCCTTCTGCCGTCCGGCGAGAGCTGAACTCCAGCGGTCAGTTGCAGCTCTGCCCAACAGCGTGTTCTCAGTTCTGCGGGCAAGCACGCCCTCTTGCCTTGGCCCCGAGAGCAAAGTCCCGAGCGAGCACTCGACTCAGTGCAATGCACCCGGAAGGACGCTCTCGCTCGCCTTTCAAGGAGCGATTCCTAACAGCAGAAGCAGCAGAGGCACAAACTGCATGACGAGAAGGGACAACGTAGAACACGTCTCTGTCCTGGCACATTTTCGTGTGCCATACTTCCCTCCGGGTCTTCGGGCCTTGCGAAGCCCTGTGTACTGCGAGCGCTGCTACTCGCAGCTGAGAAGGACCGTGGAGCTAGCGGCGAATTCGGAGAGCTCTTCGCTGCACTGCGCCGCTCGCAAGCGGCTTCGTTCTTCGCCTTCTGCCGTCCGGCGAGAGCTGAACTCCAGCGGTCAGTTGCAGCTCTGCCCAACAGCGTGTTCTCAGTTCTGCGGGCAAGCACGCCCTCTTGCCTTGGCCCCGAGTGCAAAGTCCCGAGCGAGCACTCGACTCAGTGCAATGCACCCGGAAGGACGCTCTCGCTCGTCTTTCAAGGAGCGATTCCTAACAGCAGAAGCAGCAGAGGCACAAACTGCATGACGAGAAAGGACAACGTAGAACACGTCTCTGTCCTGGCACATTTTCGTGTGCGATACTTCCCTCCGGGTCTTCGGGCCTTGCGAAGCTCTGTGTACTGCGAGCGCTGCTACTCGCAGCTGAGAAGGACCGTGGAGCTAGCGGCGAATTCGGAGAGCTCTTCGCTGCACTGCGCCGCTCGCAAGCGGCTTCGTTCTTCGCCTTCTGCCGTCCGGCGAGAGCTGAACTCCAGCGGTCAGTTGCAGCTCTGCCCAACAGCGTGTTCTCAGTTCTGCGGGCAAGCACGCCCTCTTGCCTTGGCCCCGAGAGCAAAGTCCCGAGCGAGCACTCGACTCAGTGCAATGCACCCGGAAGGACGCTCTCGCTCGCCTTTCAAGGAGCGATTCCTAACAGCAGAAGCAGCAGAGGCACAAACTGCATGACGAGAAGGGACAACGTAGAACACGTCTCTGTCCTGGCACATTTCCGTGTGCCATACTTCCCTCCGGGTCTTCGGGCCTTGCGAAGCTCTGTGTACTGCGAGCGCTGCTACTCGCAGCTGAGAAGGACCGTGGAGCTAGCGGCGAATTCGGAGAGCTCTTCGCTGCACTGCGCCGCTCGCAAGCGGCTTCGTTCTTCGCCTTCTGCCGTCCGGCGAGAGCTGAACTCCAGCGGTCAGTTGCAGCTCTGCCCAACAGCGTGTTCTCAGTTCTGCGGGCAAGCACGCCCTCTTGCCTTGGCCCCGAGAGCAAAGTCCCGAGCGAGCACTCGACTCAGTGCAATGCACCCGGAAGGACGCTCTCGCTCGCCTTTCAAGGAGCGATTCCTAACAGCAGAAGCAGCAGAGGCACAAACTGCATGACGAGAAGGGACAACGTAGAACACGTCTCTGTCCTGGCACATTTTCGTGTGCCATACTTCCCTCCGGGTCTTCGGGCCTTGCGAAGCCCTGTGTACTGCGAGCGCTGCTACTCGCAGCTGAGAAGGACCGTGGAGCTAGCGGCGAATTCGGAGAGCTCTTCGCTGCACTGCGCCGCTCGCAAGCGGCTTCGTTCTTCGCCTTCTGCCGTCCGGCGAGAGCTGAACTCCAGCGGTCAGTTGCAGCTCTGCCCAACAGCGTGTTCTCAGTTCTGCGGGCAAGCACGCCCTCTTGCCTTGGCCCCGAGAGCAAAGTCCCGAGCGAGCACTCGACTCAGTGCAATGCACCCGGAAGGACGCTCTCGCTCGCCTTTCAAGGAGCGATTCCTAACAGCAGAAGCAGCAGAGGCACAAACTGCATGACGAGAAGGGACAACGTAGAACACGTCTCTGTCCTGGCACATTTCCGTGTGCCATACTTCCCTCCGGGTCTTCGGGCCTTGCGAAGCCCTGTGTACTGCGAGCGCTGCTACTCGCAGCTGAGAAGGACCGTGGAGCTAGCGGCGAATTCGGAGAGCTCTTCGCTGCACTGCGCCGCTCGCAAGCGGCTTCGTTCTTCGCCTTCTGCCGTCCGGCGAGAGCTGAACTCCAGCGGTCAGTTGCAGCTCTGCCCAACAGCGTGTTCTCAGTTCTGCGGGCAAGCACGCCCTCTTGCCTTGGCCCCGAGAGCAAAGTCCCGAGCGAGCACTCGACTCAGTGCAATGCACCCGGAAGGACGCTGTCGCTCGCCTTTCAAGGAGCGATTCCTAACAGCAGAAGCAGCAGAGGCACAAACTGCATGACGAGAAGGGACAACGTAGAACACGTCTCTGTCCTGGCACATTTCCGTGTGCGATACTTCCCTCCGGGTCTTCGGGCCTTGCGAAGCCCTGTGTACTGCGAGCGCTGCTACTCGCAGCTGAGAAGGACCGTGGAGCTAGCGGCGAATTCGGAGAGCTCTTCGCTGCACTGCGCCGCTCGCAAGCGGCTTCGTTCTTCGCCTTCTGCCGTCCGGCGAGAGCTGAACTCCAGCGGTCAGTTGCAGCTCTGCCCAACAGCGTGTTCTCAGTTCTGCGGGCAAGCACGCCCTCTTGCCTTGGCCCCGAGAGCAAAGTCCCGAGCGAGCACTCGACTCAGTGCAATGCACCCGGAAGGACGCTGTCGCTCGCCTTTCAAGGAGCGATTCCTAACAGCAGAAGCAGCAGAGGCACAAACTGCATGACGAGAAGGGACAACGTAGAACACGTCTCTGTCCTGGCACATTTCCGTGTGCCATACTTCCCTCCGGGTCTTCGGGCCTTGCGAAGCCCTGTGTACTGCGAGCGCTGCTACTCGCAGCTGAGAAGGACCGTGGAGCTAGCGGCGAATTCGGAGAGCTCTTCGCTGCACTGCGCCGCTCGCAAGCGGCTTCGTTCTTCGCCTTCTGCCGTCCGGCGAGAGCTGAACTCCAGCGGTCAGTTGCAGCTCTGCCCAACAGCGTGTTCTCAGTTCTGCGGGCAAGCACGCCCTCTTGCCTTGGCCCCGAGAGCAAAGTCCCGAGCGAGCACTCGACTCAGTGCAATGCACCCGGAAGGACGCTCTCGCTCGCCTTTCAAGGAGCGATTCCTAACAGCAGAAGCAGCAGAGGCACAAACTGCATGACGAGAAGGGACAACGTAGAACACGTCTCTGTCCTGGCACATTTTCGTGTGCCATACTTCCCTCCGGGTCTTCGGGCCTTGCGAAGCCCTGTGTACTGCGAGCGCTGCTACTCGCAGCTGAGAAGGACCGTGGAGCTAGCGGCGAATTCGGAGAGCTCTTCGCTGCACTGCGCCGCTCGCAAGCGGCTTCGTTCTTCGCCTTCTGCCGTCCGGCGAGAGCTGAACTCCAGCGGTCAGTTGCAGCTCTGCCCAACAGCGTGTTCTCAGTTCTGCGGGCAAGCACGCCCTCTTGCCTTGGCCCCGAGAGCAAAGTCCCGAGCGAGCACTCGACTCAGTGCAATGCACCCAGAAGGACGCTCTCGCTCGTCTTTCAAGGAGCGATTCCTAACAGCAGAAGCAGCAGAGGCACAAACTGCATGACGAGAAGGGACAACGTAGAACACGTCTCTGTCCTGGCACATTTTCGTGTGCCATACTTCCCTCCGGGTCTTCGGGCCTTGCGAAGCCCTGTGTACTGCGAGCGCTGCTACTCGCAGCTGAGAAGGACCGTGGAGCTAGCGGCGAATTCGGAGAGCTCTTCGCTGCACTGCGCCGCTCGCAAGCGGCTTCGTTCTTCGCCTTCTGCCGTCCGGCGAGAGCTGAACTCCAGCGGTCAGTTGCAGCTCTGCCCAACAGCGTGTTCTCAGTTCTGCGGGCAAGCACGCCCTCTTGCCTTGGCCCCGAGAGCAAAGCCCCGAGCGAGCACTCGACTCAGTGCAATGCACCCGGAAAGACGCTGTTGCTCGCCTTTCAAGGAGCGATTCCTAACAGCAGAAGCAGCAGAGGCACAAACTGCATGACGAGAAGGGACAACGTAGAACACGTCTCTGTCCTGGTACATTTTCCTGTGCGAAACTTCCCTCCGGGTCTTCGGTCCTTGCGAAGCTCTATGTACTGTGAGCGCTGCTACTTGCAGCTGAGAAAGACCGTGGAGCTAGCGGCGAATTCGGAGAGCGCTGAGCACGTAGTCAAGAAGCGAGACGTGGCCCTTCAACGCGGTGCTAATAGCAGCTTCCTCGCGGCCGGGGCGAGCTCCGGCCACAAGACATTCTCGTCCTGGCAACGGATCTCTGTGAAGGGCGTAGGCGAAAAGCTTTCGTTTTCCATTCGAACTGCGAGAGAGGCAGACTGTTGCACGGAGCTCTGAGAACAAAGGTGCACGCCCTAGGCGGGCTTGGGCAGAAGCAGCGTTCTCTAGCTCTTGGCTGCCGGCGCACTTGTGGTTGTGTGGCGCCCTTGCAGTGGCTTCTGGCCGCCGGCAAGTGAAAGCGGCTCCACGCTTGGGCGAGGGCGGTGAACGAAGCGGCACTAGTCCCGTGCTTGTGTGCACCACGTTACAGGCTACTAGGAGAGGAAGGTGGTTGACTCTCGCTTGCCTTCCCAAGTGCCCTTAGCAGTCGGAAGGAGCAAGCTGAAGCACTGCTGCTTGTGCTGCTCCTTGGTTCCCTTGCAGCCCGCTGTGAAAGCATTGGCGGTCGCTTCTAGGCGCCGAGTTGCACACAGCACCACTGTAAGTGCCGCGGAGAAGGGAAATCCAGAGTGCAGCGAGGAGCTGGACGTGGCTTACGTGCAGTAAGGAGAAGGTGAACCTAGGCACTGCCTCTTCAATCTGGCCGCCTCTGCTCTGGTAGCAACTTTTGCAAGTCGGCAGAGGGAGCTGCGAGTATGTAGAACGGAGGGCAGCGAGACGCCGTGTGTTATGCGCCCTTTCAGGGCTGCTGCCAGGGTGCCACTTTAAGAACGCCTTCTTCTTCCTCGCGTCCTTCCTCCACTATAGTCTCCTGGATTCACCTGAGACTCTTCCTAGGCATCT
This sequence comes from Sturnus vulgaris, assembly GCF_052056855.1. Lineage (NCBI taxonomy): Eukaryota > Metazoa > Chordata > Aves > Passeriformes > Sturnidae > Sturnus > Sturnus vulgaris. The sequence goes on from NW_028276352.1 coordinate 44,488, forward strand.
CCCTGATCCTTTTTGCAATGAGTCTCACATCATTCTCCTGAAGAAACTGTCTGCTTATGGTTTGCATGGGTGGGCTGTTTGCTGGGTGACAAACTGGGTGATGGCCAGGCCCACAGAGTGGTGGGAAATAGAGTTCATCCAGCTGGTCCCCAAGGCTCGGTCTTGGGCCCAGTCCTGTTTAATATCTTGCTCAGTGTTCTGGACAAGGGGATAGAGTACACGCCCAGGAAGTTCACAGATGATGCAAAGTTGGCTGGTAGTGTTTTTTTCTTCTGGAGGACAGCAGGCTCTGCTTCTTCTTCCTCCTGTTCTGAGGTCGCTGCTCCCTCTTCATCCCTCATTAAGTGTGCTGATTTTGTCACTTGGATGAGAAAACAAACAATTTTAGCAACAATACTAGTGGCAGGGTACAAGAAAGGAAGAGTTCACACGAATCCCCCCCCCCCCCCCGCCCAACAACAGAAAATACCTGATGGCTCCTCTGCCCAGCTTACTGACTACACCGGAACCCATTGTCCCCCAAAGATACTCCCTTCTCCCTGCCCCCAGCCATGATGTGAGATGGAATAGAATAACTAAGATTAAGATTCTCCCTATGGAACTCCATCATACTTCGATTCTGGGAAAAAAAATTTCTTGAAGTTCTATCATTTCAGATCATTTGAATTTGAATTTGCATACTAAAAAGTCTAGCCAGAAACTCATGACAATATTAATAGCCCATTCTAGAATGTCCGAGATGATAGACACTTCTTTCAAGAGAATGTGATACCTCACGTGACTTCTCCAGAATTTAAATGAACAGCGGGAGTAGTCTACAAGATTCTTGCTGCCATCTGGATTTCCTGGTATTTGGCTGGTCTATGTAAACCAACCAGCTATTCAGCAGAGGGAATATTAGTGTGATACTTGATGGTATGTGAGATGGAACACAGTAATTTATGGCTTTTTGCATAGTGATGAAGCTGTAAAGAAAGCTCCGTAATGCTCAGACAAGGAGGCTGCTGGACTTCAAGCAGCAAAGGCCCAAAACGAACCAGTGAAAAGGTGTCATTGAAAAAAAAAAAAAAGCCAGGTGGGGAGCAAAGTGATACTTAAGGGCAGTTTACTGAAAGAGGGAATCTAATGAAAAAAAAAGTCCAAGAGTGAAGGAATAACAGAGAAAATGAAACTAAGGAAGGAAATCAATCTCAGCTAATCATTTCAGAAGCTAACAAGTTGTCATTGCAATGATGCATAAAGTGAGAAAAAATAAATATGTCTGCGCCAAAATCTGAAATATGAACTTTATTGCATTCTGTCTTCCACGGAATCATACAACAGTCTGTGATTAAAGATCATGTAGTCCAACTTCCTTGCCAGGTAGATCTTACAGTAGATCAAATTGCTCAAGACTAGCCAAACTGATAAGGAGCACTCTCAATGATGGGGCATCCACAACTTCTCTGGAACACCCGTTTGAGTGTCTCACCAGCTTCATTGTAGAAAAGTTTTTCCTTTTAGCCAATCTAAACCTAGTCTCAGTTTGAAAGCATGGCCCCTTATCCTGTCTCTGCAAACTTTCCTAAAAAGTCTTTCTCCATTTGTCTTATACCCTCTTTACATATTCAAAGGCCACAATACTGTCTCTCCAGAAACCTCTCTTCTCCAGGCTAAAAGATCCTACTTTTCACAAGAACCAGGTCATAAACTGAGATGGAAGACATCTCAGGAGATCAGATCATCCAACAGCTCAGCGTAAGAATAGCTCTGAAGTCAGATCAACTAGCTTAGGGCTGTGTCTGTTTGAATTTTGAAAATTAGCAGGACTTGAAATGCTTCAAGGAAGAGAACTCGGGGTGGCTCCAGAAACAGCCTGAGAAACTCGAGCAAACTCGAAACCTCAGAAACTACCACTGCTTTCTCTCCCTCAGCCCAAGCAGTCCCAAAGAAGAAGTGTTCCCAGCAGGCTGGGATAGCACACATATACACTACATATACGTGACAGGCATCGCCAGCAGCCACATCCTGCTCCTTTCTGTGGCTGGCAAGAGTGAGACTGGATGTTTACATGTGGGCAAACTGGGTCCCTCCAGCAGCTCACACACTCAGCCTGCCCAGTGACCCCACTGAATTCCAGTATTAGCAGTGTGCCAAGGCCACAGCACTACTCCGCTTGCTGGCACAGACCATCACACGCCTCCTAAATCAGTCAGGACTCCCCTGGTCCCACAGCCAGCACCCCACTTGCCCTCCGCCAGGCCACTGCCATTGTTCACCAACTTCTCCACTTTGATCTTTGCTGGTGCTCTCAACACTGGCACACCCAGATGTTCTGCAGCTGTTGTCTCCTGGTGGAAAGGACTTGTAAAGCCATGTTTCCTAACAGGACTTCCACAACCTTTCAAAGCAACCTTTACTGGAGTATGAACAATCTCATTCAAATGTCAACATTTCTTTTCCCGTATGTGAAATCAGAATTTCCTTCTTCCGGGCATGCCCAAAACAAGGCACAAACTACATTGTGCCTTCTGTTTCACATGCTGACTCGTTTGTAAACAATGCTAGGAGAATACCTGTTTTGATCCAAGCTAATCTCTGGCCCTTATAGTGCTTTCGGTAGTTAGTTTTGCTTTGTTATTTACTTGATGTCCCATTGAATTGTTGAATCATAAACAGACTACCTGTCTGTATAGCAGCATAGCAGTGATGAATAAATGCAAGAGAAGGAGCAAGGTGATTGTTTGCTAGACTCTTCCTAGAAACTGAGAAATCTGTTACTTAATGCTGACCACAGCAGATGGAGGAAGCATCCTACATGATGTCAAAGCAATGAAGCTGTAATCACTTTTATGATTACAGTCAAGGCACTGCTTTTGCCACCATAAGTGGAGTGCAGGGAATCTTAAAAGACGACACTCTAACTGTTGTCCATGCTCACTGAGAAAATAATGCTTTTACAGCAGAGCAGGTCTCACCGCAGCTAAATCATGGCTTCAACTGTACACCGCCTTCAAAAAGCCCACAAAAACACAAATGAAAGGATTTGGAACTCAAGGGAATCTCGGATTGTGACATCAGCTCACTCTGGATTCTTTCCAAATTCTCAATTCCATTTTCTTCCGAGCCAATTTTCCCACCTAACTTGAGATGTAATTTATGGATTTCCAACACATCTATTTACCTTAGAATTAGATTGCCACTAGCCAAAAAGACAGAAACAAGCAGTTAAGTGAAGACTGAAACCATGGTTGTTTAGAACAGCAAAACTTGGGCGAAACTATTCTTAAGAAAACCAAAACTTTTAGGACTTACCCATGTATTTTTGGAGGTGGAAAAAGTTTTACATCGAAAAGTCCCTAGGGAACTCTCTTCAGTGCCTGGAGAGCCGCTGTCGCTCGCCTTTCATTCGTCACAGCAGAGGCAGCAGAGCACAAGATGGCCGACGAGAAGGGGCAGTGTAGAACTCTCTGTCTGTCTGTGTCTCTACTCAGTGTAGAACGTCTCTATCCTGGCACATTTTCGAGTGCGATACTTCCCTCCGGGTCTTCGGTCCTTGCGAAGCTCTATGTACTGTGAGCGCTGCTACTTGCAGCTGAGAAAGACCGTGGAGCTAGCGGCGAATTCGGAGAGCGCTGAGCACGTAGTCAAGAAGCGAGACGTGGCCCTGCAACGCGGTGCTAATAGCAGCTTCCTCGCGGCGGGGGCGAGCTCCGGCCACAAGGCATTCTCGTCCTGGCAACGGATCTCTGTGACGGGCGTAGGCGAAAAGCTTTCGTTTTCCATTCGAACTGCGAGAGAGGCAGACTGTTGCACGGAGCTCTGAGAACAAAGGTGCACGCCCTAGGCGGGCTTGGGCAGAAGCAGCGTTCTCTAGCTCTTGGCTGCCGGCGCACTTGTGGTTGTGTGGCGCCCTTGCAGCGGCTTCTGGCCGCCGGCAAGTGAAAGCGGCTCCACGCTTGGGCGAGGGCGGTGAACGAAGCGGCACTAGTCCCGTGCTTGTGTGCACCACGTTACTAGGAGAGGAAGGTGGTTGACTCTCGCTTGCCTTCCCAAGTGCCCTTAGCAGTCGGAAGGAGCAAGCTGAAGCACTGCTGCTTGTGCTGCTCCTTGGTTCCCTTGCAGCCCGCTGTGAAAGCATTGGCGGTCACTTCTAGGCGCCGAGTTGCACACAGCACCACGGTAAGTGCCTCGGAGAAGGGAAATCCAGAGTGCAGCGAGGAGCTGGACGTGGCTTACGTGCAGTAAGGAGAAGGTGAACCTAGGCACTGCCTCTTCAATCTGGCCGCCTCTGCTCTGGTAGCAACTTTTGCAAGTCGGCAGAGGGAGCCGCGAGTATGTAGAACGGAGGGCAGCGAGATGCCGTGTGTTATGCGCCTTTTCAGGGCTGCTGCCAGGGTGCTACTTTAAGAACGCCTTTTTCTTCCTCGCGTCCTTCTCGCTTCGCTCTAGCTGCATGGAGTACAGCACAGCGAAGGAGTGAGGAAGGGCTCTGCCCCAGCTTTTGTCCCGGCCTGCCTGTGCTGCGCCTTTAGCTGCACACGAGAACAACGGCATTTCTTACCCGCAAGGTAAAAAAGGCTTTAGTGTAGCCTTAGGAATGGCAAGTGCCTAGGCATTAAGTTGAGCGACCACGTATGAGGGAGTCTTTAGAGGTTTCCTCCCCCATGGCGCAGGTGTATTCTCATTCTCGTGCTGAACTGAAAAGTCCGGGCATGGCAAGACTGGCCTGCCTTGTGCAGAGACGAACACAAATGTGGGGCTATGATCCTCTGTGTTCGGAGCTCTGCTTCCGGGTGTGTGGGCCGCCGTGAGCCCGCAGCAGCCGCCGAGGACAGTGTGGATTGTGGATGAGTCTGGGCTGGCCCCCGGCCCCCTCGTTGGTCTGACAGCGGCAGAAGTGGCGTAGGAGCGGCATCGCCTGAGGGCCCCATGGGGGGCGGGAAGAGAGCCGGGAGTGACCCCGAACGACACCGGAAGCGATATCCGTAGGGCCCGGAAGGCCAGCGTTGCCATCGAGTTTGGCCGGTAGGAGGCGTCTAAGGTGCTTTGAAAGGTGGAGCTTCTTTGCTCTAGGACAGTCTGGGAGAGCTGAGGGTGTCCAATCTGGAGAACAGAAGGCTCCAGGGAGATCTTCGAGCCCTTTGCAGTGCCTGCTGGGGCTCCAAGATAGCTGGGGAGGGACTTTGGAAAAGGGTCTGGACTCGCAGGACAAGGGGGAATAGCTTCAAACTGCCAGAGGGCTGGGATAGATGGGATATTGGAAAGGAATTCTTCCTTGGGTGGGTGCTGAGGCACATGTTGTTCAAAGAGGCTGTGTAGGAGCCCCATGGCAGGAAGCGTCCAGGGCCAGGCTGGAGCGGACATGGAGCAACCTGGACTAGTGGAAAAGTGTCCCTGCCCGTGTCAGGATGTGGGAAGAAGATAATTTGTCTCTAAGGTCGCTTCCAGTCCAAACCATTCTGGGATTCTAGGATTCATGGAAGGCCCTTTTCCAAGTGAAGTGTTGTATCTCTTGGCTCCCAGCTTGTAGTTGCCAGTTCTTCTGGAAGCAGGCGTGGCGAAGCAGCTGTGATGAGCCATGGGTTCTCAATAGGACGAGTGTGATATATTTGCAGAGAGGAAGGCTGCAGACAGATCTTCAAGGTCCAGGTAAAACAAGCAAAGGATTGAATAGAAGCCAAAGATTGGTTGTGTTAGTCAGTTTGCTGGCTGTTGAAATGGCCCCAGGTAATTTTCAACATTTCTAATTTGGATTTGTTTGAGTAAAAAATGAATGTGTTACCTCCAGCGTAGGCTCTCCAATGCATCTCCATGTGCTCCCATCTCTTTGTTGTATATCGGGTTCTATTAACTGAAGACAGAATCATAACACAGTAGTAAAACATTTAGAGGTGCGAAGCTCTGTGTACTGCGAGCGCTGCTACTCGCAGCTGAGAAGGACCGTGGAGCTAGCGGCGAATTCGGAGAGCTCTTCGCTGCACTGCGCCGCTCGCAAGCGGCTTCGTTCTTCGCCTTCTGCCGTCCGGCGAGAGCTGAACTCCAGCGGTCAGTTGCAGCTCTGCCCAACAGCGTGTTCTCAGTTCTGCGGGCAAGCACGCCCTCTTGCCTTGGCCCCGAGAGCAAAGTCCCGAGCGAGCACTCGACTCAGTGCAATGCACCCGGAAGGACGCTCTCGCTCGTCTTTCAAGGAGCGATTCCTAACAGCAGAAGCAGCAGAGGCACAAACTGCATGACGAGAAGGGACAACGTAGAACACGTCTCTGTCCTGGCACATTTCCGTGTGCCATACTTCCCTCCGGGTCTTCGGGCCTTGCGAAGCTCTGTGTACTGCGAGCGCTGCTACTCGCAGCTGAGAAGGACCGTGGAGCTAGCGGCGAATTCGGAGAGCTCTTCGCTGCACTGCGCCGCTCGCAAGCGGCTTCGTTCTTCGCCTTCTGCCGTCCGGCGAGAGCTGAACTCCAGCGGTAAGTTTCAGCTCTGCCCAACAGCGTGTTCTCAGTTCTGCGGGCAAGCACGCCCTCTTGCCTTGGCCCCGAGTGCAAAGTCCCGAGCGAGCACTCGACTCAGTGCAATGCACCCGGAAGGACGCTCTCGCTCGTCTTTCAAGGAGCGATTCCTAACAGCAGAAGCAGCAGAGGCACAAACTGCATGACGAGAAGGGACAACGTAGAACACGTCTCTGTCCTGGCACATTTTCGTGTGCGATACTTCCCTCCGGGTCTTCGGGCCTTGCGAAGCTCTGTGTACTGCGAGCGCTGCTACTCGCAGCTGAGAAGGACCGTGGAGCTAGCGGCGAATTCGGAGAGCTCTTCGCTGCACTGCGCCGCTCGCAAGCGGCTTCGTTCTTCGCCTTCTGCCGTCCGGCGAGAGCTGAACTCCAGCGGTCAGTTGCAGCTCTGCCCAACAGCGTGTTCTCAGTTCTGCGGGCAAGCACGCCCTCTTGCCTTGGCCCCGAGAGCAAAGCCCCGAGCGAGCACTCGACTCAGTGCAATGCACCCGGAAGGACGCTCTCGCTCGTCTTTCAAGGAGCGATTCCTAACAGCAGAAGCAGCAGAGGCACAAACTGCATGACGAGAAGGGACAACGTAGAACACGTCTCTGTCCTGGCGCATTTCCGTGTGCGATACTTCCCTCCGGGTCTTCGGGCCTTGCGAAGCTCTGTGTACTGCGAGCGCTGCTACTCGCAGCTGAGAAGGACCGTGGAGCTAGCGGCGAATTCGGAGAGCTCTTCGCTGCACTGCGCCGCTCGCAAGCGGCTTCGTTCTTCGCCTTCTGCCGTCCGGCGAGAGCTGAACTCCAGCGGTCAGTTGCAGCTCTGCCCAACAGCGTGTTCTCAGTTCTGCGGGCAAGCACGCCCTCTTGCCTTGGCCCCGAGAGCAAAGTCCCGAGCGAGCACTCGACTCAGTGCAATGCACCCGGAAGGACGCTCTCGCTCGTCTTTCAAGGAGCGATTCCTAACAGCAGAAGCAGCAGAGGCACAAACTGCATGACGAGAAGGGACAACGTAGAACACGTCTCTGTCCTGGCACATTTCCGTGTGCGATACTTCCCTCCGGGTCTTCGGGCCTTGCGAAGCTCTGTGTACTGCGAGCGCTGCTACTCGCAGCTGAGAAGGACCGTGGAGCTAGCGGCGAATTCGGAGAGCTCTTCGCTGCACTGCGCCGCTCGCAAGCGGCTTCGTTCTTCGCCTTCTGCCGTCCGGCGAGAGCTGAACTCCAGCGGTCAGTTGCAGCTCTGCCCAACAGCGTGTTCTCAGTTCTGCGGGCAAGCACGCCCTCTTGCCTTGGCCCCGAGAGCAAAGCCCCGAGCGAGCACTCGACTCAGTGCAATGCACCCGGAAGGACGCTCTCGCTCGTCTTTCAAGGAGCGATTCCTAACAGCAGAAGCAGCAGAGGCACAAACTGCATGACGAGAAGGGACAACGTAGAACACGTCTCTGTCCTGGCACATTTTCGTGTGCGATACTTCCCTCCGGGTCTTCGGGCCTTGCGAAGCTCTGTGTACTGCGAGCGCTGCTACTCGCAGCTGAGAAGGACCGTGGAGCTAGCGGCGAATTCGGAGAGCTCTTCGCTGCACTGCGCCGCACGCAAGCGGCTTCGTTCTTCGCCTTCTGCCGTCCGGCGAGAGCTGAACTCCAGCGGTCAGTTGCAGCTCTGCCCAACAGCGTGTTCTCAGTTCTGCGGGCAAGCACGCCCTCTTGCCTTGGCCCCGAGAGCAAAGACCCGAGCGAGCACTCGACTCAGTGCAATGCACCCGGAAGGACGCTGTCGCTCGCCTTTCAAGGAGCGATTCCTAACAGCAGAAGCAGCAGAGGCACAAACTGCATGACGAGAAGGGACAACGTAGAACACGTCTCTGTCCTGGCACATTTCCGTGTGCCATACTTCCCTCCGGGTCTTCGGGCCTTGCGAAGCTCTGTGTACTGCGAGCGCTGCTACTCGCAGCTGAGAAGGACCGTGGAGCTAGCGGCGAATTCGGAGAGCTCTTCGCTGCACTGCGCCGCTCGCAAGCGGCTTCGTTCTTCGCCTTCTGCCGTCCGGCGAGAGCTGAACTCCAGCGGTCAGTTGCAGCTCTGCCCAACAGCGTGTTCTCAGTTCTGCGGGCAAGCACGCCCTCTTGCCTTGGCCCCGAGTGCAAAGTCCCGAGCGAGCACTCGACTCAGTGCAATGCACCCGGAAGGACGCTCTCGCTCGCCTTTCAAGGAGCGATTCCTAACTGCAGAAGCAGCAGAGGCACAAACTGCATGACGAGAAGGGACAACGTAGAACACGTCTCTGTCCTGGCACATTTCCGTGTGCCATACTTCCCTCCGGGTCTTCGGGCCTTGCGAAGCTCTGTGTACTGCGAGCGCTGCTACTCGCAGCTGAGAAGGACCGTGGAGCTAGCGGCGAATTCGGAGAGCTCTTCGCTGCACTGCGCCGCTCGCAAGCGGCTTCGTTCTTCGCCTTCTGCCGTCCGGCGAGAGCTGAACTCCAGCGGTCAGTTGCAGCTCTGCCCAACAGCGTGTTCTCAGTTCTGCGGGCAAGCACGCCCTCTTGCCTTGGCCCCGAGAGCAAAGTCCCGAGCGAGCACTCGACTCAGTGCAATGCACCCGGAAGGACGCTGTCGCTCGCCTTTCAAGGAGCGATTCCTAACAGCAGAAGCAGCAGAGGCACAAACTGCATGACGAGAAGGGACAACGTAGAACACGTCTCTGTCCTGGCACATTTCCGTGTGCCATACTTCCCTCCGGGTCTTCGGGCCTTGCGAAGCTCTGTGTACTGCGAGCGCTGCTACTCGCAGCTGAGAAGGACCGTGGAGCTAGCGGCGAATTCGGAGAGCTCTTCGCTGCACTGCGCCGCTCGCAAGCGGCTTCGTTCTTCGCCTTCTGCCGTCCGGCGAGAGCTGAACTCCAGCGGTCAGTTGCAGCTCTGCCCAACAGCGTGTTCTCAGTTCTGCGGGCAAGCACGCCCTCTTGCCTTGGCCCCGAGTGCAAAGTCCCGAGCGAGCACTCGACTCAGTGCAATGCACCCGGAAGGACGCTCTCGCTCGTCTTTCAAGGAGCGATTCCTAACAGCAGAAGCAGCAGAGGCACAAACTGCATGACGAGAAGGGACAACGTAGAACACGTCTCTGTCCTGGCACATTTTCGTGTGCGATACTTCCCTCCGGGTCTTCGGGCCTTGCGAAGCTCTGTGTACTGCGAGCGCTGCTACTCGCAGCTGAGAAGGACCGTGGAGCTAGCGGCGAATTCGGAGAGCTCTTCGCTGCACTGCGCCGCTCGCAAGCGGCTTCGTTCTTCGCCTTCTGCCGTCCGGCGAGAGCTGAACTCCAGCGGTCAGTTGCAGCTCTGCCCAACAGCGTGTTCTCAGTTCTGCGGGCAAGCACGCCCTCTTGCCTTGGCCCCGAGAGCAAAGTCCCGAGCGAGCACTCGACTCAGTGCAATGCACCCGGAAGGACGCTCTCGCTCGTCTTTCAAGGAGCGATTCCTAACAGCAGAAGCAGCAGAGGCACAAACTGCATGACGAGAAGGGACAACGTAGAACACGTCTCTGTCCTGGCACATTTCCGCGTGCCATACTTCCCTCCGGGTCTTCGGGCCTTGCGAAGCTCTGTGTACTGCGAGCGCTGCTACTCGCAGCTGAGAAGGACCGTGGAGCTAGCGGCGAATTCGGAGAGCTCTTCGCTGCACTGCGCCGCTCGCAAGCGGCTTCGTTCTTCGCCTTCTGCCGTCCGGCGAGAGCTGAACTCCAGCGGTCAGTTGCAGCTCTGCCCAACAGCGTGTTCTCAGTTCTGCGGGCAAGCACGCCCTCTTGCCTTGGCCCCGAGAGCAAAGCCCCGAGCGAGCACTCGACTCAGTGCAATGCACCCGGAAGGACGCTCTCGCTCGTCTTTCAAGGAGCGATTCCTAACAGCAGAAGCAGCAGAGGCACAAACTGCATGACGAGAAGGGACAACGTAGAACACGTCTCTGTCCTGGCACATTTCCGTGTGCCATACTTCCCTCCGGGTCTTCGGGCCTTGCGAAGCTCTGTGTACTGCGAGCGCTGCTACTCGCAGCTGAGAAGGACCGTGGAGCTAGCGGCGAATTCGGAGAGCTCTTCGCTGCACTGCGCCGCTCGCAAGCGGCTTCGTTCTTCGCCTTCTGCCGTCCGGCGAGAGCTGAACTCCAGCGGTCAGTTGCAGCTCTGCCCAACAGCGTGTTCTCAGTTCTGCGGGCAAGCACGCCCTCTTGCCTTGGCCCCGAGAGCAAAGTCCCGAGCGAGCACTCGACTCAGTGCAATGCACCCGGAAGGACGCTCTCGCTCGCCTTTCAAGGAGCGATTCCTAACAGCAGAAGCAGCAGAGGCACAAACTGCATGACGAGAAGGGACAACGTAGAACACGTCTCTGTCCTGGCACATTTTCGTGTGCCATACTTCCCTCCGGGTCTTCGGGCCTTGCGAAGCCCTGTGTACTGCGAGCGCTGCTACTCGCAGCTGAGAAGGACCGTGGAGCTAGCGGCGAATTCGGAGAGCTCTTCGCTGCACTGCGCCGCTCGCAAGCGGCTTCGTTCTTCGCCTTCTGCCGTCCGGCGAGAGCTGAACTCCAGCGGTCAGTTGCAGCTCTGCCCAACAGCGTGTTCTCAGTTCTGCGGGCAAGCACGCCCTCTTGCCTTGGCCCCGAGTGCAAAGTCCCGAGCGAGCACTCGACTCAGTGCAATGCACCCGGAAGGACGCTCTCGCTCGTCTTTCAAGGAGCGATTCCTAACAGCAGAAGCAGCAGAGGCACAAACTGCATGACGAGAAAGGACAACGTAGAACACGTCTCTGTCCTGGCACATTTTCGTGTGCGATACTTCCCTCCGGGTCTTCGGGCCTTGCGAAGCTCTGTGTACTGCGAGCGCTGCTACTCGCAGCTGAGAAGGACCGTGGAGCTAGCGGCGAATTCGGAGAGCTCTTCGCTGCACTGCGCCGCTCGCAAGCGGCTTCGTTCTTCGCCTTCTGCCGTCCGGCGAGAGCTGAACTCCAGCGGTCAGTTGCAGCTCTGCCCAACAGCGTGTTCTCAGTTCTGCGGGCAAGCACGCCCTCTTGCCTTGGCCCCGAGAGCAAAGTCCCGAGCGAGCACTCGACTCAGTGCAATGCACCCGGAAGGACGCTCTCGCTCGCCTTTCAAGGAGCGATTCCTAACAGCAGAAGCAGCAGAGGCACAAACTGCATGACGAGAAGGGACAACGTAGAACACGTCTCTGTCCTGGCACATTTCCGTGTGCCATACTTCCCTCCGGGTCTTCGGGCCTTGCGAAGCTCTGTGTACTGCGAGCGCTGCTACTCGCAGCTGAGAAGGACCGTGGAGCTAGCGGCGAATTCGGAGAGCTCTTCGCTGCACTGCGCCGCTCGCAAGCGGCTTCGTTCTTCGCCTTCTGCCGTCCGGCGAGAGCTGAACTCCAGCGGTCAGTTGCAGCTCTGCCCAACAGCGTGTTCTCAGTTCTGCGGGCAAGCACGCCCTCTTGCCTTGGCCCCGAGAGCAAAGTCCCGAGCGAGCACTCGACTCAGTGCAATGCACCCGGAAGGACGCTCTCGCTCGCCTTTCAAGGAGCGATTCCTAACAGCAGAAGCAGCAGAGGCACAAACTGCATGACGAGAAGGGACAACGTAGAACACGTCTCTGTCCTGGCACATTTTCGTGTGCCATACTTCCCTCCGGGTCTTCGGGCCTTGCGAAGCCCTGTGTACTGCGAGCGCTGCTACTCGCAGCTGAGAAGGACCGTGGAGCTAGCGGCGAATTCGGAGAGCTCTTCGCTGCACTGCGCCGCTCGCAAGCGGCTTCGTTCTTCGCCTTCTGCCGTCCGGCGAGAGCTGAACTCCAGCGGTCAGTTGCAGCTCTGCCCAACAGCGTGTTCTCAGTTCTGCGGGCAAGCACGCCCTCTTGCCTTGGCCCCGAGAGCAAAGTCCCGAGCGAGCACTCGACTCAGTGCAATGCACCCGGAAGGACGCTCTCGCTCGCCTTTCAAGGAGCGATTCCTAACAGCAGAAGCAGCAGAGGCACAAACTGCATGACGAGAAGGGACAACGTAGAACACGTCTCTGTCCTGGCACATTTCCGTGTGCCATACTTCCCTCCGGGTCTTCGGGCCTTGCGAAGCCCTGTGTACTGCGAGCGCTGCTACTCGCAGCTGAGAAGGACCGTGGAGCTAGCGGCGAATTCGGAGAGCTCTTCGCTGCACTGCGCCGCTCGCAAGCGGCTTCGTTCTTCGCCTTCTGCCGTCCGGCGAGAGCTGAACTCCAGCGGTCAGTTGCAGCTCTGCCCAACAGCGTGTTCTCAGTTCTGCGGGCAAGCACGCCCTCTTGCCTTGGCCCCGAGAGCAAAGTCCCGAGCGAGCACTCGACTCAGTGCAATGCACCCGGAAGGACGCTGTCGCTCGCCTTTCAAGGAGCGATTCCTAACAGCAGAAGCAGCAGAGGCACAAACTGCATGACGAGAAGGGACAACGTAGAACACGTCTCTGTCCTGGCACATTTCCGTGTGCGATACTTCCCTCCGGGTCTTCGGGCCTTGCGAAGCCCTGTGTACTGCGAGCGCTGCTACTCGCAGCTGAGAAGGACCGTGGAGCTAGCGGCGAATTCGGAGAGCTCTTCGCTGCACTGCGCCGCTCGCAAGCGGCTTCGTTCTTCGCCTTCTGCCGTCCGGCGAGAGCTGAACTCCAGCGGTCAGTTGCAGCTCTGCCCAACAGCGTGTTCTCAGTTCTGCGGGCAAGCACGCCCTCTTGCCTTGGCCCCGAGAGCAAAGTCCCGAGCGAGCACTCGACTCAGTGCAATGCACCCGGAAGGACGCTGTCGCTCGCCTTTCAAGGAGCGATTCCTAACAGCAGAAGCAGCAGAGGCACAAACTGCATGACGAGAAGGGACAACGTAGAACACGTCTCTGTCCTGGCACATTTCCGTGTGCCATACTTCCCTCCGGGTCTTCGGGCCTTGCGAAGCCCTGTGTACTGCGAGCGCTGCTACTCGCAGCTGAGAAGGACCGTGGAGCTAGCGGCGAATTCGGAGAGCTCTTCGCTGCACTGCGCCGCTCGCAAGCGGCTTCGTTCTTCGCCTTCTGCCGTCCGGCGAGAGCTGAACTCCAGCGGTCAGTTGCAGCTCTGCCCAACAGCGTGTTCTCAGTTCTGCGGGCAAGCACGCCCTCTTGCCTTGGCCCCGAGAGCAAAGTCCCGAGCGAGCACTCGACTCAGTGCAATGCACCCGGAAGGACGCTCTCGCTCGCCTTTCAAGGAGCGATTCCTAACAGCAGAAGCAGCAGAGGCACAAACTGCATGACGAGAAGGGACAACGTAGAACACGTCTCTGTCCTGGCACATTTTCGTGTGCCATACTTCCCTCCGGGTCTTCGGGCCTTGCGAAGCCCTGTGTACTGCGAGCGCTGCTACTCGCAGCTGAGAAGGACCGTGGAGCTAGCGGCGAATTCGGAGAGCTCTTCGCTGCACTGCGCCGCTCGCAAGCGGCTTCGTTCTTCGCCTTCTGCCGTCCGGCGAGAGCTGAACTCCAGCGGTCAGTTGCAGCTCTGCCCAACAGCGTGTTCTCAGTTCTGCGGGCAAGCACGCCCTCTTGCCTTGGCCCCGAGAGCAAAGTCCCGAGCGAGCACTCGACTCAGTGCAATGCACCCAGAAGGACGCTCTCGCTCGTCTTTCAAGGAGCGATTCCTAACAGCAGAAGCAGCAGAGGCACAAACTGCATGACGAGAAGGGACAACGTAGAACACGTCTCTGTCCTGGCACATTTTCGTGTGCCATACTTCCCTCCGGGTCTTCGGGCCTTGCGAAGCCCTGTGTACTGCGAGCGCTGCTACTCGCAGCTGAGAAGGACCGTGGAGCTAGCGGCGAATTCGGAGAGCTCTTCGCTGCACTGCGCCGCTCGCAAGCGGCTTCGTTCTTCGCCTTCTGCCGTCCGGCGAGAGCTGAACTCCAGCGGTCAGTTGCAGCTCTGCCCAACAGCGTGTTCTCAGTTCTGCGGGCAAGCACGCCCTCTTGCCTTGGCCCCGAGAGCAAAGCCCCGAGCGAGCACTCGACTCAGTGCAATGCACCCGGAAAGACGCTGTTGCTCGCCTTTCAAGGAGCGATTCCTAACAGCAGAAGCAGCAGAGGCACAAACTGCATGACGAGAAGGGACAACGTAGAACACGTCTCTGTCCTGGTACATTTTCCTGTGCGAAACTTCCCTCCGGGTCTTCGGTCCTTGCGAAGCTCTATGTACTGTGAGCGCTGCTACTTGCAGCTGAGAAAGACCGTGGAGCTAGCGGCGAATTCGGAGAGCGCTGAGCACGTAGTCAAGAAGCGAGACGTGGCCCTTCAACGCGGTGCTAATAGCAGCTTCCTCGCGGCCGGGGCGAGCTCCGGCCACAAGACATTCTCGTCCTGGCAACGGATCTCTGTGAAGGGCGTAGGCGAAAAGCTTTCGTTTTCCATTCGAACTGCGAGAGAGGCAGACTGTTGCACGGAGCTCTGAGAACAAAGGTGCACGCCCTAGGCGGGCTTGGGCAGAAGCAGCGTTCTCTAGCTCTTGGCTGCCGGCGCACTTGTGGTTGTGTGGCGCCCTTGCAGTGGCTTCTGGCCGCCGGCAAGTGAAAGCGGCTCCACGCTTGGGCGAGGGCGGTGAACGAAGCGGCACTAGTCCCGTGCTTGTGTGCACCACGTTACAGGCTACTAGGAGAGGAAGGTGGTTGACTCTCGCTTGCCTTCCCAAGTGCCCTTAGCAGTCGGAAGGAGCAAGCTGAAGCACTGCTGCTTGTGCTGCTCCTTGGTTCCCTTGCAGCCCGCTGTGAAAGCATTGGCGGTCGCTTCTAGGCGCCGAGTTGCACACAGCACCACTGTAAGTGCCGCGGAGAAGGGAAATCCAGAGTGCAGCGAGGAGCTGGACGTGGCTTACGTGCAGTAAGGAGAAGGTGAACCTAGGCACTGCCTCTTCAATCTGGCCGCCTCTGCTCTGGTAGCAACTTTTGCAAGTCGGCAGAGGGAGCTGCGAGTATGTAGAACGGAGGGCAGCGAGACGCCGTGTGTTATGCGCCCTTTCAGGGCTGCTGCCAGGGTGCCACTTTAAGAACGCCTTCTTCTTCCTCGCGTCCTTCCTCCACTATAGTCTCCTGGATTCACCTGAGACTCTTCCTAGGCATCTCCCTGATCCTTTTTGCAATGAGTCTCACATCATTCTCCTGAAGAAACTGTCTGCTTATGGTTTGCATGGGTGGGCTGTTTGCTGGGTGACAAACTGGGTGATGGCCAGGCCCACAGAGTGGTGGGAAATAGAGTTCATCCAGCTGGTCCCCAAGGCTCGGTCTTGGGCCCAGTCCTGTTTAATATCTTGCTCAGTGTTCTGGACAAGGGGATAGAGTACACGCCCAGGAAGTTCACAGATGATGCAAAGTTGGCTGGTAGTGTTTTTTTCTTCTGGAGGACAGCAGGCTCTGCTTCTTCTTCCTCCTGTTCTGAGGTCGCTGCTCCCTCTTCATCCCTCATTAAGTGTGCTGATTTTGTCACTTGGATGAGAAAACAAACAATTTTAGCAACAATACTAGTGGCAGGGTACAAGAAAGGAAGAGTTCACACGAATCCCCCCCCCCCCCCCGCCCAACAACAGAAAATACCTGATGGCTCCTCTGCCCAGCTTACTGACTACACCGGAACCCATTGTCCCCCAAAGATACTCCCTTCTCCCTGCCCCCAGCCATGATGTGAGATGGAATAGAATAACTAAGATTAAGATTCTCCCTATGGAACTCCATCATACTTCGATTCTGGGAAAAAAAATTTCTTGAAGTTCTATCATTTCAGATCATTTGAATTTGAATTTGCATACTAAAAAGTCTAGCCAGAAACTCATGACAATATTAATAGCCCATTCTAGAATGTCCGAGATGATAGACACTTCTTTCAAGAGAATGTGATACCTCACGTGACTTCTCCAGAATTTAAATGAACAGCGGGAGTAGTCTACAAGATTCTTGCTGCCATCTGGATTTCCTGGTATTTGGCTGGTCTATGTAAACCAACCAGCTATTCAGCAGAGGGAATATTAGTGTGATACTTGATGGTATGTGAGATGGAACACAGTAATTTATGGCTTTTTGCATAGTGATGAAGCTGTAAAGAAAGCTCCGTAATGCTCAGACAAGGAGGCTGCTGGACTTCAAGCAGCAAAGGCCCAAAACGAACCAGTGAAAAGGTGTCATTGAAAAAAAAAAAAAAGCCAGGTGGGGAGCAAAGTGATACTTAAGGGCAGTTTACTGAAAGAGGGAATCTAATGAAAAAAAAAGTCCAAGAGTGAAGGAATAACAGAGAAAATGAAACTAAGGAAGGAAATCAATCTCAGCTAATCATTTCAGAAGCTAACAAGTTGTCATTGCAATGATGCATAAAGTGAGAAAAAATAAATATGTCTGCGCCAAAATCTGAAATATGAACTTTATTGCATTCTGTCTTCCACGGAATCATACAACAGTCTGTGATTAAAGATCATGTAGTCCAACTTCCTTGCCAGGTAGATCTTACAGTAGATCAAATTGCTCAAGACTAGCCAAACTGATAAGGAGCACTCTCAATGATGGGGCATCCACAACTTCTCTGGAACACCCGTTTGAGTGTCTCACCAGCTTCATTGTAGAAAAGTTTTTCCTTTTAGCCAATCTAAACCTAGTCTCAGTTTGAAAGCATGGCCCCTTATCCTGTCTCTGCAAACTTTCCTAAAAAGTCTTTCTCCATTTGTCTTATACCCTCTTTACATATTCAAAGGCCACAATACTGTCTCTCCAGAAACCTCTCTTCTCCAGGCTAAAAGATCCTACTTTTCACAAGAACCAGGTCATAAACTGAGATGGAAGACATCTCAGGAGATCAGATCATCCAACAGCTCAGCGTAAGAATAGCTCTGAAGTCAGATCAACTAGCTTAGGGCTGTGTCTGTTTGAATTTTGAAAATTAGCAGGACTTGAAATGCTTCAAGGAAGAGAACTCGGGGTGGCTCCAGAAACAGCCTGAGAAACTCGAGCAAACTCGAAACCTCAGAAACTACCACTGCTTTCTCTCCCTCAGCCCAAGCAGTCCCAAAGAAGAAGTGTTCCCAGCAGGCTGGGATAGCACACATATACACTACATATACGTGACAGGCATCGCCAGCAGCCACATCCTGCTCCTTTCTGTGGCTGGCAAGAGTGAGACTGGATGTTTACATGTGGGCAAACTGGGTCCCTCCAGCAGCTCACACACTCAGCCTGCCCAGTGACCCCACTGAATTCCAGTATTAGCAGTGTGCCAAGGCCACAGCACTACTCCGCTTGCTGGCACAGACCATCACACGCCTCCTAAATCAGTCAGGACTCCCCTGGTCCCACAGCCAGCACCCCACTTGCCCTCCGCCAGGCCACTGCCATTGTTCACCAACTTCTCCACTTTGATCTTTGCTGGTGCTCTCAACACTGGCACACCCAGATGTTCTGCAGCTGTTGTCTCCTGGTGGAAAGGACTTGTAAAGCCATGTTTCCTAACAGGACTTCCACAACCTTTCAAAGCAACCTTTACTGGAGTATGAACAATCTCATTCAAATGTCAACATTTCTTTTCCCGTATGTGAAATCAGAATTTCCTTCTTCCGGGCATGCCCAAAACAAGGCACAAACTACATTGTGCCTTCTGTTTCACATGCTGACTCGTTTGTAAACAATGCTAGGAGAATACCTGTTTTGATCCAAGCTAATCTCTGGCCCTTATAGTGCTTTCGGTAGTTAGTTTTGCTTTGTTATTTACTTGATGTCCCATTGAATTGTTGAATCATAAACAGACTACCTGTCTGTATAGCAGCATAGCAGTGATGAATAAATGCAAGAGAAGGAGCAAGGTGATTGTTTGCTAGACTCTTCCTAGAAACTGAGAAATCTGTTACTTAATGCTGACCACAGCAGATGGAGGAAGCATCCTACATGATGTCAAAGCAATGAAGCTGTAATCACTTTTATGATTACAGTCAAGGCACTGCTTTTGCCACCATAAGTGGAGTGCAGGGAATCTTAAAAGACGACACTCTAACTGTTGTCCATGCTCACTGAGAAAATAATGCTTTTACAGCAGAGCAGGTCTCACCGCAGCTAAATCATGGCTTCAACTGTACACCGCCTTCAAAAAGCCCACAAAAACACAAATGAAAGGATTTGGAACTCAAGGGAATCTCGGATTGTGACATCAGCTCACTCTGGATTCTTTCCAAATTCTCAATTCCATTTTCTTCCGAGCCAATTTTCCCACCTAACTTGAGATGTAATTTATGGATTTCCAACACATCTATTTACCTTAGAATTAGATTGCCACTAGCCAAAAAGACAGAAACAAGCAGTTAAGTGAAGACTGAAACCATGGTTGTTTAGAACAGCAAAACTTGGGCGAAACTATTCTTAAGAAAACCAAAACTTTTAGGACTTACCCATGTATTTTTGGAGGTGGAAAAAGTTTTACATCGAAAAGTCCCTAGGGAACTCTCTTCAGTGCCTGGAGAGCCGCTGTCGCTCGCCTTTCATTCGTCACAGCAGAGGCAGCAGAGCACAAGATGGCCGACGAGAAGGGGCAGTGTAGAACTCTCTGTCTGTCTGTGTCTCTACTCAGTGTAGAACGTCTCTATCCTGGCACATTTTCGAGTGCGATACTTCCCTCCGGGTCTTCGGTCCTTGCGAAGCTCTATGTACTGTGAGCGCTGCTACTTGCAGCTGAGAAAGACCGTGGAGCTAGCGGCGAATTCGGAGAGCGCTGAGCACGTAGTCAAGAAGCGAGACGTGGCCCTGCAACGCGGTGCTAATAGCAGCTTCCTCGCGGCGGGGGCGAGCTCCGGCCACAAGGCATTCTCGTCCTGGCAACGGATCTCTGTGACGGGCGTAGGCGAAAAGCTTTCGTTTTCCATTCGAACTGCGAGAGAGGCAGACTGTTGCACGGAGCTCTGAGAACAAAGGTGCACGCCCTAGGCGGGCTTGGGCAGAAGCAGCGTTCTCTAGCTCTTGGCTGCCGGCGCACTTGTGGTTGTGTGGCGCCCTTGCAGCGGCTTCTGGCCGCCGGCAAGTGAAAGCGGCTCCACGCTTGGGCGAGGGCGGTGAACGAAGCGGCACTAGTCCCGTGCTTGTGTGCACCACGTTACTAGGAGAGGAAGGTGGTTGACTCTCGCTTGCCTTCCCAAGTGCCCTTAGCAGTCGGAAGGAGCAAGCTGAAGCACTGCTGCTTGTGCTGCTCCTTGGTTCCCTTGCAGCCCGCTGTGAAAGCATTGGCGGTCACTTCTAGGCGCCGAGTTGCACACAGCACCACGGTAAGTGCCTCGGAGAAGGGAAATCCAGAGTGCAGCGAGGAGCTGGACGTGGCTTACGTGCAGTAAGGAGAAGGTGAACCTAGGCACTGCCTCTTCAATCTGGCCGCCTCTGCTCTGGTAGCAACTTTTGCAAGTCGGCAGAGGGAGCCGCGAGTATGTAGAACGGAGGGCAGCGAGATGCCGTGTGTTATGCGCCTTTTCAGGGCTGCTGCCAGGGTGCTACTTTAAGAACGCCTTTTTCTTCCTCGCGTCCTTCTCGCTTCGCTCTAGCTGCATGGAGTACAGCACAGCGAAGGAGTGAGGAAGGGCTCTGCCCCAGCTTTTGTCCCGGCCTGCCTGTGCTGCGCCTTTAGCTGCACACGAGAACAACGGCATTTCTTACCCGCAAGGTAAAAAAGGCTTTAGTGTAGCCTTAGGAATGGCAAGTGCCTAGGCATTAAGTTGAGCGACCACGTATGAGGGAGTCTTTAGAGGTTTCCTCCCCCATGGCGCAGGTGTATTCTCATTCTCGTGCTGAACTGAAAAGTCCGGGCATGGCAAGACTGGCCTGCCTTGTGCAGAGACGAACACAAATGTGGGGCTATGATCCTCTGTGTTCGGAGCTCTGCTTCCGGGTGTGTGGGCCGCCGTGAGCCCGCAGCAGCCGCCGAGGACAGTGTGGATTGTGGATGAGTCTGGGCTGGCCCCCGGCCCCCTCGTTGGTCTGACAGCGGCAGAAGTGGCGTAGGAGCGGCATCGCCTGAGGGCCCCATGGGGGGCGGGAAGAGAGCCGGGAGTGACCCCGAACGACACCGGAAGCGATATCCGTAGGGCCCGGAAGGCCAGCGTTGCCATCGAGTTTGGCCGGTAGGAGGCGTCTAAGGTGCTTTGAAAGGTGGAGCTTCTTTGCTCTAGGACAGTCTGGGAGAGCTGAGGGTGTCCAATCTGGAGAACAGAAGGCTCCAGGGAGATCTTCGAGCCCTTTGCAGTGCCTGCTGGGGCTCCAAGATAGCTGGGGAGGGACTTTGGAAAAGGGTCTGGACTCGCAGGACAAGGGGGAATAGCTTCAAACTGCCAGAGGGCTGGGATAGATGGGATATTGGAAAGGAATTCTTCCTTGGGTGGGTGCTGAGGCACATGTTGTTCAAAGAGGCTGTGTAGGAGCCCCATGGCAGGAAGCGTCCAGGGCCAGGCTGGAGCGGACATGGAGCAACCTGGACTAGTGGAAAAGTGTCCCTGCCCGTGTCAGGATGTGGGAAGAAGATAATTTGTCTCTAAGGTCGCTTCCAGTCCAAACCATTCTGGGATTCTAGGATTCATGGAAGGCCCTTTTCCAAGTGAAGTGTTGTATCTCTTGGCTCCCAGCTTGTAGTTGCCAGTTCTTCTGGAAGCAGGCGTGGCGAAGCAGCTGTGATGAGCCATGGGTTCTCAATAGGACGAGTGTGATATATTTGCAGAGAGGAAGGCTGCAGACAGATCTTCAAGGTCCAGGTAAAACAAGCAAAGGATTGAATAGAAGCCAAAGATTGGTTGTGTTAGTCAGTTTGCTGGCTGTTGAAATGGCCCCAGGTAATTTTCAACATTTCTAATTTGGATTTGTTTGAGTAAAAAATGAATGTGTTACCTCCAGCGTAGGCTCTCCAATGCATCTCCATGTGCTCCCATCTCTTTGTTGTATATCGGGTTCTATTAACTGAAGACAGAATCATAACACAGTAGTAAAACATTTAGAGGTGCGAAGCTCTGTGTACTGCGAGCGCTGCTACTCGCAGCTGAGAAGGACCGTGGAGCTAGCGGCGAATTCGGAGAGCTCTTCGCTGCACTGCGCCGCTCGCAAGCGGCTTCGTTCTTCGCCTTCTGCCGTCCGGCGAGAGCTGAACTCCAGCGGTCAGTTGCAGCTCTGCCCAACAGCGTGTTCTCAGTTCTGCGGGCAAGCACGCCCTCTTGCCTTGGCCCCGAGAGCAAAGTCCCGAGCGAGCACTCGACTCAGTGCAATGCACCCGGAAGGACGCTCTCGCTCGTCTTTCAAGGAGCGATTCCTAACAGCAGAAGCAGCAGAGGCACAAACTGCATGACGAGAAGGGACAACGTAGAACACGTCTCTGTCCTGGCACATTTCCGTGTGCCATACTTCCCTCCGGGTCTTCGGGCCTTGCGAAGCTCTGTGTACTGCGAGCGCTGCTACTCGCAGCTGAGAAGGACCGTGGAGCTAGCGGCGAATTCGGAGAGCTCTTCGCTGCACTGCGCCGCTCGCAAGCGGCTTCGTTCTTCGCCTTCTGCCGTCCGGCGAGAGCTGAACTCCAGCGGTAAGTTTCAGCTCTGCCCAACAGCGTGTTCTCAGTTCTGCGGGCAAGCACGCCCTCTTGCCTTGGCCCCGAGTGCAAAGTCCCGAGCGAGCACTCGACTCAGTGCAATGCACCCGGAAGGACGCTCTCGCTCGTCTTTCAAGGAGCGATTCCTAACAGCAGAAGCAGCAGAGGCACAAACTGCATGACGAGAAGGGACAACGTAGAACACGTCTCTGTCCTGGCACATTTTCGTGTGCCATACTTCCCTCCGGGTCTTCGGGCCTTGCGAAGCCCTGTGTACTGCGAGCGCTGCTACTCGCAGCTGAGAAGGACCGTGGAGCTAGCGGCGAATTCGGAGAGCTCTTCGCTGCACTGCGCCGCTCGCAAGCGGCTTCGTTCTTCGCCTTCTGCCGTCCGGCGAGAGCTGAACTCCAGCGGTCAGTTGCAGCTCTGCCCAACAGCGTGTTCTCAGTTCTGCGGGCAAGCACGCCCTCTTGCCTTGGCCCCGAGAGCAAAGTCCCGAGCGAGCACTCGACTCAGTGCAATGCACCCAGAAGGACGCTCTCGCTCGTCTTTCAAGGAGCGATTCCTAACAGCAGAAGCAGCAGAGGCACAAACTGCATGACGAGAAGGGACAACGTAGAACACGTCTCTGTCCTGGCACATTTTCGTGTGCCATACTTCCCTCCGGGTCTTCGGGCCTTGCGAAGCCCTGTGTACTGCGAGCGCTGCTACTCGCAGCTGAGAAGGACCGTGGAGCTAGCGGCGAATTCGGAGAGCTCTTCGCTGCACTGCGCCGCTCGCAAGCGGCTTCGTTCTTCGCCTTCTGCCGTCCGGCGAGAGCTGAACTCCAGCGGTCAGTTGCAGCTCTGCCCAACAGCGTGTTCTCAGTTCTGCGGGCAAGCACGCCCTCTTGCCTTGGCCCCGAGAGCAAAGCCCCGAGCGAGCACTCGACTCAGTGCAATGCACCCGGAAAGACGCTGTTGCTCGCCTTTCAAGGAGCGATTCCTAACAGCAGAAGCAGCAGAGGCACAAACTGCATGACGAGAAGGGACAACGTAGAACACGTCTCTGTCCTGGTACATTTTCCTGTGCGAAACTTCCCTCCGGGTCTTCGGTCCTTGCGAAGCTCTATGTACTGTGAGCGCTGCTACTTGCAGCTGAGAAAGACCGTGGAGCTAGCGGCGAATTCGGAGAGCGCTGAGCACGTAGTCAAGAAGCGAGACGTGGCCCTTCAACGCGGTGCTAATAGCAGCTTCCTCGCGGCCGGGGCGAGCTCCGGCCACAAGACATTCTCGTCCTGGCAACGGATCTCTGTGAAGGGCGTAGGCGAAAAGCTTTCGTTTTCCATTCGAACTGCGAGAGAGGCAGACTGTTGCACGGAGCTCTGAGAACAAAGGTGCACGCCCTAGGCGGGCTTGGGCAGAAGCAGCGTTCTCTAGCTCTTGGCTGCCGGCGCACTTGTGGTTGTGTGGCGCCCTTGCAGTGGCTTCTGGCCGCCGGCAAGTGAAAGCGGCTCCACGCTTGGGCGAGGGCGGTGAACGAAGCGGCACTAGTCCCGTGCTTGTGTGCACCACGTTACAGGCTACTAGGAGAGGAAGGTGGTTGACTCTCGCTTGCCTTCCCAAGTGCCCTTAGCAGTCGGAAGGAGCAAGCTGAAGCACTGCTGCTTGTGCTGCTCCTTGGTTCCCTTGCAGCCCGCTGTGAAAGCATTGGCGGTCGCTTCTAGGCGCCGAGTTGCACACAGCACCACTGTAAGTGCCGCGGAGAAGGGAAATCCAGAGTGCAGCGAGGAGCTGGACGTGGCTTACGTGCAGTAAGGAGAAGGTGAACCTAGGCACTGCCTCTTCAATCTGGCCGCCTCTGCTCTGGTAGCAACTTTTGCAAGTCGGCAGAGGGAGCTGCGAGTATGTAGAACGGAGGGCAGCGAGACGCCGTGTGTTATGCGCCCTTTCAGGGCTGCTGCCAGGGTGCCACTTTAAGAACGCCTTCTTCTTCCTCGCGTCCTTCCTCCACTATAGTCTCCTGGATTCACCTGAGACTCTTCCTAGGCATCTCCCTGATCCTTTTTGCAATGAGTCTCACATCATTCTCCTGAAGAAACTGTCTGCTTATGGTTTGCATGGGTGGGCTGTTTGCTGGGTGACAAACTGGGTGATGGCCAGGCCCACAGAGTGGTGGGAAATAGAGTTCATCCAGCTGGTCCCCAAGGCTCGGTCTTGGGCCCAGTCCTGTTTAATATCTTGCTCAGTGTTCTGGACAAGGGGATAGAGTACACGCCCAGGAAGTTCACAGATGATGCAAAGTTGGCTGGTAGTGTTTTTTTCTTCTGGAGGACAGCAGGCTCTGCTTCTTCTTCCTCCTGTTCTGAGGTCGCTGCTCCCTCTTCATCCCTCATTAAGTGTGCTGATTTTGTCACTTGGATGAGAAAACAAACAATTTTAGCAACAATACTAGTGGCAGGGTACAAGAAAGGAAGAGTTCACACGAATCCCCCCCCCCCCCCCGCCCAACAACAGAAAATACCTGATGGCTCCTCTGCCCAGCTTACTGACTACACCGGAACCCATTGTCCCCCAAAGATACTCCCTTCTCCCTGCCCCCAGCCATGATGTGAGATGGAATAGAATAACTAAGATTAAGATTCTCCCTATGGAACTCCATCATACTTCGATTCTGGGAAAAAAAATTTCTTGAAGTTCTATCATTTCAGATCATTTGAATTTGAATTTGCATACTAAAAAGTCTAGCCAGAAACTCATGACAATATTAATAGCCCATTCTAGAATGTCCGAGATGATAGACACTTCTTTCAAGAGAATGTGATACCTCACGTGACTTCTCCAGAATTTAAATGAACAGCGGGAGTAGTCTACAAGATTCTTGCTGCCATCTGGATTTCCTGGTATTTGGCTGGTCTATGTAAACCAACCAGCTATTCAGCAGAGGGAATATTAGTGTGATACTTGATGGTATGTGAGATGGAACACAGTAATTTATGGCTTTTTGCATAGTGATGAAGCTGTAAAGAAAGCTCCGTAATGCTCAGACAAGGAGGCTGCTGGACTTCAAGCAGCAAAGGCCCAAAACGAACCAGTGAAAAGGTGTCATTGAAAAAAAAAAAAAAGCCAGGTGGGGAGCAAAGTGATACTTAAGGGCAGTTTACTGAAAGAGGGAATCTAATGAAAAAAAAAGTCCAAGAGTGAAGGAATAACAGAGAAAATGAAACTAAGGAAGGAAATCAATCTCAGCTAATCATTTCAGAAGCTAACAAGTTGTCATTGCAATGATGCATAAAGTGAGAAAAAATAAATATGTCTGCGCCAAAATCTGAAATATGAACTTTATTGCATTCTGTCTTCCACGGAATCATACAACAGTCTGTGATTAAAGATCATGTAGTCCAACTTCCTTGCCAGGTAGATCTTACAGTAGATCAAATTGCTCAAGACTAGCCAAACTGATAAGGAGCACTCTCAATGATGGGGCATCCACAACTTCTCTGGAACACCCGTTTGAGTGTCTCACCAGCTTCATTGTAGAAAAGTTTTTCCTTTTAGCCAATCTAAACCTAGTCTCAGTTTGAAAGCATGGCCCCTTATCCTGTCTCTGCAAACTTTCCTAAAAAGTCTTTCTCCATTTGTCTTATACCCTCTTTACATATTCAAAGGCCACAATACTGTCTCTCCAGAAACCTCTCTTCTCCAGGCTAAAAGATCCTACTTTTCACAAGAACCAGGTCATAAACTGAGATGGAAGACATCTCAGGAGATCAGATCATCCAACAGCTCAGCGTAAGAATAGCTCTGAAGTCAGATCAACTAGCTTAGGGCTGTGTCTGTTTGAATTTTGAAAATTAGCAGGACTTGAAATGCTTCAAGGAAGAGAACTCGGGGTGGCTCCAGAAACAGCCTGAGAAACTCGAGCAAACTCGAAACCTCAGAAACTACCACTGCTTTCTCTCCCTCAGCCCAAGCAGTCCCAAAGAAGAAGTGTTCCCAGCAGGCTGGGATAGCACACATATACACTACATATACGTGACAGGCATCGCCAGCAGCCACATCCTGCTCCTTTCTGTGGCTGGCAAGAGTGAGACTGGATGTTTACATGTGGGCAAACTGGGTCCCTCCAGCAGCTCACACACTCAGCCTGCCCAGTGACCCCACTGAATTCCAGTATTAGCAGTGTGCCAAGGCCACAGCACTACTCCGCTTGCTGGCACAGACCATCACACGCCTCCTAAATCAGTCAGGACTCCCCTGGTCCCACAGCCAGCACCCCACTTGCCCTCCGCCAGGCCACTGCCATTGTTCACCAACTTCTCCACTTTGATCTTTGCTGGTGCTCTCAACACTGGCACACCCAGATGTTCTGCAGCTGTTGTCTCCTGGTGGAAAGGACTTGTAAAGCCATGTTTCCTAACAGGACTTCCACAACCTTTCAAAGCAACCTTTACTGGAGTATGAACAATCTCATTCAAATGTCAACATTTCTTTTCCCGTATGTGAAATCAGAATTTCCTTCTTCCGGGCATGCCCAAAACAAGGCACAAACTACATTGTGCCTTCTGTTTCACATGCTGACTCGTTTGTAAACAATGCTAGGAGAATACCTGTTTTGATCCAAGCTAATCTCTGGCCCTTATAGTGCTTTCGGTAGTTAGTTTTGCTTTGTTATTTACTTGATGTCCCATTGAATTGTTGAATCATAAACAGACTACCTGTCTGTATAGCAGCATAGCAGTGATGAATAAATGCAAGAGAAGGAGCAAGGTGATTGTTTGCTAGACTCTTCCTAGAAACTGAGAAATCTGTTACTTAATGCTGACCACAGCAGATGGAGGAAGCATCCTACATGATGTCAAAGCAATGAAGCTGTAATCACTTTTATGATTACAGTCAAGGCACTGCTTTTGCCACCATAAGTGGAGTGCAGGGAATCTTAAAAGACGACACTCTAACTGTTGTCCATGCTCACTGAGAAAATAATGCTTTTACAGCAGAGCAGGTCTCACCGCAGCTAAATCATGGCTTCAACTGTACACCGCCTTCAAAAAGCCCACAAAAACACAAATGAAAGGATTTGGAACTCAAGGGAATCTCGGATTGTGACATCAGCTCACTCTGGATTCTTTCCAAATTCTCAATTCCATTTTCTTCCGAGCCAATTTTCCCACCTAACTTGAGATGTAATTTATGGATTTCCAACACATCTATTTACCTTAGAATTAGATTGCCACTAGCCAAAAAGACAGAAACAAGCAGTTAAGTGAAGACTGAAACCATGGTTGTTTAGAACAGCAAAACTTGGGCGAAACTATTCTTAAGAAAACCAAAACTTTTAGGACTTACCCATGTATTTTTGGAGGTGGAAAAAGTTTTACATCGAAAAGTCCCTAGGGAACTCTCTTCAGTGCCTGGAGAGCCGCTGTCGCTCGCCTTTCATTCGTCACAGCAGAGGCAGCAGAGCACAAGATGGCCGACGAGAAGGGGCAGTGTAGAACTCTCTGTCTGTCTGTGTCTCTACTCAGTGTAGAACGTCTCTATCCTGGCACATTTTCGAGTGCGATACTTCCCTCCGGGTCTTCGGTCCTTGCGAAGCTCTATGTACTGTGAGCGCTGCTACTTGCAGCTGAGAAAGACCGTGGAGCTAGCGGCGAATTCGGAGAGCGCTGAGCACGTAGTCAAGAAGCGAGACGTGGCCCTGCAACGCGGTGCTAATAGCAGCTTCCTCGCGGCGGGGGCGAGCTCCGGCCACAAGGCATTCTCGTCCTGGCAACGGATCTCTGTGACGGGCGTAGGCGAAAAGCTTTCGTTTTCCATTCGAACTGCGAGAGAGGCAGACTGTTGCACGGAGCTCTGAGAACAAAGGTGCACGCCCTAGGCGGGCTTGGGCAGAAGCAGCGTTCTCTAGCTCTTGGCTGCCGGCGCACTTGTGGTTGTGTGGCGCCCTTGCAGCGGCTTCTGGCCGCCGGCAAGTGAAAGCGGCTCCACGCTTGGGCGAGGGCGGTGAACGAAGCGGCACTAGTCCCGTGCTTGTGTGCACCACGTTACTAGGAGAGGAAGGTGGTTGACTCTCGCTTGCCTTCCCAAGTGCCCTTAGCAGTCGGAAGGAGCAAGCTGAAGCACTGCTGCTTGTGCTGCTCCTTGGTTCCCTTGCAGCCCGCTGTGAAAGCATTGGCGGTCACTTCTAGGCGCCGAGTTGCACACAGCACCACGGTAAGTGCCTCGGAGAAGGGAAATCCAGAGTGCAGCGAGGAGCTGGACGTGGCTTA
Source organism: Sturnus vulgaris (assembly GCF_052056855.1). Classification (NCBI taxonomy): domain Eukaryota; kingdom Metazoa; phylum Chordata; class Aves; order Passeriformes; family Sturnidae; genus Sturnus; species Sturnus vulgaris. The sequence continues at coordinate 72,798 of NW_028276352.1, forward strand.
CGTGCAGTAAGGAGAAGGTGAACCTAGGCACTGCCTCTTCAATCTGGCCGCCTCTGCTCTGGTAGCAACTTTTGCAAGTCGGCAGAGGGAGCCGCGAGTATGTAGAACGGAGGGCAGCGAGATGCCGTGTGTTATGCGCCTTTTCAGGGCTGCTGCCAGGGTGCTACTTTAAGAACGCCTTTTTCTTCCTCGCGTCCTTCTCGCTTCGCTCTAGCTGCATGGAGTACAGCACAGCGAAGGAGTGAGGAAGGGCTCTGCCCCAGCTTTTGTCCCGGCCTGCCTGTGCTGCGCCTTTAGCTGCACACGAGAACAACGGCATTTCTTACCCGCAAGGTAAAAAAGGCTTTAGTGTAGCCTTAGGAATGGCAAGTGCCTAGGCATTAAGTTGAGCGACCACGTATGAGGGAGTCTTTAGAGGTTTCCTCCCCCATGGCGCAGGTGTATTCTCATTCTCGTGCTGAACTGAAAAGTCCGGGCATGGCAAGACTGGCCTGCCTTGTGCAGAGACGAACACAAATGTGGGGCTATGATCCTCTGTGTTCGGAGCTCTGCTTCCGGGTGTGTGGGCCGCCGTGAGCCCGCAGCAGCCGCCGAGGACAGTGTGGATTGTGGATGAGTCTGGGCTGGCCCCCGGCCCCCTCGTTGGTCTGACAGCGGCAGAAGTGGCGTAGGAGCGGCATCGCCTGAGGGCCCCATGGGGGGCGGGAAGAGAGCCGGGAGTGACCCCGAACGACACCGGAAGCGATATCCGTAGGGCCCGGAAGGCCAGCGTTGCCATCGAGTTTGGCCGGTAGGAGGCGTCTAAGGTGCTTTGAAAGGTGGAGCTTCTTTGCTCTAGGACAGTCTGGGAGAGCTGAGGGTGTCCAATCTGGAGAACAGAAGGCTCCAGGGAGATCTTCGAGCCCTTTGCAGTGCCTGCTGGGGCTCCAAGATAGCTGGGGAGGGACTTTGGAAAAGGGTCTGGACTCGCAGGACAAGGGGGAATAGCTTCAAACTGCCAGAGGGCTGGGATAGATGGGATATTGGAAAGGAATTCTTCCTTGGGTGGGTGCTGAGGCACATGTTGTTCAAAGAGGCTGTGTAGGAGCCCCATGGCAGGAAGCGTCCAGGGCCAGGCTGGAGCGGACATGGAGCAACCTGGACTAGTGGAAAAGTGTCCCTGCCCGTGTCAGGATGTGGGAAGAAGATAATTTGTCTCTAAGGTCGCTTCCAGTCCAAACCATTCTGGGATTCTAGGATTCATGGAAGGCCCTTTTCCAAGTGAAGTGTTGTATCTCTTGGCTCCCAGCTTGTAGTTGCCAGTTCTTCTGGAAGCAGGCGTGGCGAAGCAGCTGTGATGAGCCATGGGTTCTCAATAGGACGAGTGTGATATATTTGCAGAGAGGAAGGCTGCAGACAGATCTTCAAGGTCCAGGTAAAACAAGCAAAGGATTGAATAGAAGCCAAAGATTGGTTGTGTTAGTCAGTTTGCTGGCTGTTGAAATGGCCCCAGGTAATTTTCAACATTTCTAATTTGGATTTGTTTGAGTAAAAAATGAATGTGTTACCTCCAGCGTAGGCTCTCCAATGCATCTCCATGTGCTCCCATCTCTTTGTTGTATATCGGGTTCTATTAACTGAAGACAGAATCATAACACAGTAGTAAAACATTTAGAGGTGCGAAGCTCTGTGTACTGCGAGCGCTGCTACTCGCAGCTGAGAAGGACCGTGGAGCTAGCGGCGAATTCGGAGAGCTCTTCGCTGCACTGCGCCGCTCGCAAGCGGCTTCGTTCTTCGCCTTCTGCCGTCCGGCGAGAGCTGAACTCCAGCGGTCAGTTGCAGCTCTGCCCAACAGCGTGTTCTCAGTTCTGCGGGCAAGCACGCCCTCTTGCCTTGGCCCCGAGAGCAAAGTCCCGAGCGAGCACTCGACTCAGTGCAATGCACCCGGAAGGACGCTCTCGCTCGTCTTTCAAGGAGCGATTCCTAACAGCAGAAGCAGCAGAGGCACAAACTGCATGACGAGAAGGGACAACGTAGAACACGTCTCTGTCCTGGCACATTTCCGTGTGCCATACTTCCCTCCGGGTCTTCGGGCCTTGCGAAGCTCTGTGTACTGCGAGCGCTGCTACTCGCAGCTGAGAAGGACCGTGGAGCTAGCGGCGAATTCGGAGAGCTCTTCGCTGCACTGCGCCGCTCGCAAGCGGCTTCGTTCTTCGCCTTCTGCCGTCCGGCGAGAGCTGAACTCCAGCGGTAAGTTTCAGCTCTGCCCAACAGCGTGTTCTCAGTTCTGCGGGCAAGCACGCCCTCTTGCCTTGGCCCCGAGTGCAAAGTCCCGAGCGAGCACTCGACTCAGTGCAATGCACCCGGAAGGACGCTCTCGCTCGTCTTTCAAGGAGCGATTCCTAACAGCAGAAGCAGCAGAGGCACAAACTGCATGACGAGAAGGGACAACGTAGAACACGTCTCTGTCCTGGCACATTTTCGTGTGCGATACTTCCCTCCGGGTCTTCGGGCCTTGCGAAGCTCTGTGTACTGCGAGCGCTGCTACTCGCAGCTGAGAAGGACCGTGGAGCTAGCGGCGAATTCGGAGAGCTCTTCGCTGCACTGCGCCGCTCGCAAGCGGCTTCGTTCTTCGCCTTCTGCCGTCCGGCGAGAGCTGAACTCCAGCGGTCAGTTGCAGCTCTGCCCAACAGCGTGTTCTCAGTTCTGCGGGCAAGCACGCCCTCTTGCCTTGGCCCCGAGAGCAAAGCCCCGAGCGAGCACTCGACTCAGTGCAATGCACCCGGAAGGACGCTCTCGCTCGTCTTTCAAGGAGCGATTCCTAACAGCAGAAGCAGCAGAGGCACAAACTGCATGACGAGAAGGGACAACGTAGAACACGTCTCTGTCCTGGCGCATTTCCGTGTGCGATACTTCCCTCCGGGTCTTCGGGCCTTGCGAAGCTCTGTGTACTGCGAGCGCTGCTACTCGCAGCTGAGAAGGACCGTGGAGCTAGCGGCGAATTCGGAGAGCTCTTCGCTGCACTGCGCCGCTCGCAAGCGGCTTCGTTCTTCGCCTTCTGCCGTCCGGCGAGAGCTGAACTCCAGCGGTCAGTTGCAGCTCTGCCCAACAGCGTGTTCTCAGTTCTGCGGGCAAGCACGCCCTCTTGCCTTGGCCCCGAGAGCAAAGTCCCGAGCGAGCACTCGACTCAGTGCAATGCACCCGGAAGGACGCTCTCGCTCGTCTTTCAAGGAGCGATTCCTAACAGCAGAAGCAGCAGAGGCACAAACTGCATGACGAGAAGGGACAACGTAGAACACGTCTCTGTCCTGGCACATTTCCGTGTGCGATACTTCCCTCCGGGTCTTCGGGCCTTGCGAAGCTCTGTGTACTGCGAGCGCTGCTACTCGCAGCTGAGAAGGACCGTGGAGCTAGCGGCGAATTCGGAGAGCTCTTCGCTGCACTGCGCCGCTCGCAAGCGGCTTCGTTCTTCGCCTTCTGCCGTCCGGCGAGAGCTGAACTCCAGCGGTCAGTTGCAGCTCTGCCCAACAGCGTGTTCTCAGTTCTGCGGGCAAGCACGCCCTCTTGCCTTGGCCCCGAGAGCAAAGCCCCGAGCGAGCACTCGACTCAGTGCAATGCACCCGGAAGGACGCTCTCGCTCGTCTTTCAAGGAGCGATTCCTAACAGCAGAAGCAGCAGAGGCACAAACTGCATGACGAGAAGGGACAACGTAGAACACGTCTCTGTCCTGGCACATTTTCGTGTGCGATACTTCCCTCCGGGTCTTCGGGCCTTGCGAAGCTCTGTGTACTGCGAGCGCTGCTACTCGCAGCTGAGAAGGACCGTGGAGCTAGCGGCGAATTCGGAGAGCTCTTCGCTGCACTGCGCCGCACGCAAGCGGCTTCGTTCTTCGCCTTCTGCCGTCCGGCGAGAGCTGAACTCCAGCGGTCAGTTGCAGCTCTGCCCAACAGCGTGTTCTCAGTTCTGCGGGCAAGCACGCCCTCTTGCCTTGGCCCCGAGAGCAAAGACCCGAGCGAGCACTCGACTCAGTGCAATGCACCCGGAAGGACGCTCTCGCTCGCCTTTCAAGGAGCGATTACCTACAGCAGAAGCAGCAGAGGCACAAACTGCATGACGAGAAGGGACAACGTAGAACACGTCTCTGTCCTGGCACATTTTCGTGTGCCATACTTCCCTCCGGGTCTTCGGGCCTTGCGAAGCCCTGTGTACTGCGAGCGCTGCTACTCGCAGCTGAGAAGGACCGTGGAGCTAGCGGCGAATTCGGAGAGCTCTTCGCTGCACTGCGCCGCTCGCAAGCGGCTTCGTTCTTCGCCTTCTGCCGTCCGGCGAGAGCTGAACTCCAGCGGTCAGTTGCAGCTCTGCCCAACAGCGTGTTCTCAGTTCTGCGGGCAAGCACGCCCTCTTGCCTTGGCCCCGAGAGCAAAGTCCCGAGCGAGCACTCGACTCAGTGCAATGCACCCGGAAGGACGCTCTCGCTCGCCTTTCAAGGAGCGATTCCTAACAGCAGAAGCAGCAGAGGCACAAACTGCATGACGAGAAGGGACAACGTAGAACACGTCTCTGTCCTGGCACATTTTCGTGTGCGATACTTCCCTCCGGGTCTTCGGGCCTTGCGAAGCCCTGTGTACTGCGAGCGCTGCTACTCGCAGCTGAGAAGGACCGTGGAGCTAGCGGCGAATTCGGAGAGCTCTTCGCTGCACTGCGCCGCTCGCAAGCGGCTTCGTTCTTCGCCTTCTGCCGTCCGGCGAGAGCTGAACTCCAGCGGTCAGTTGCAGCTCTGCCCAACAGCGTGTTCTCGGTTCTGCGGGCAAGCACGCCCTCTTGCCTTGGCCCCGAGTGCAAAGTCCCGAGCGAGCACTCGACTCAGTGCAATGCACCCGGAAGGACGCTCTCGCTCGCCTTTCAAGGAGCGATTCCTAACAGCAGAAGCAGCAGAGGCACAAACTGCATGACGAGAAGGGACAACGTAGAACACGTCTCTGTCCTGGCACATTTTCGTGTGCGATACTTCCCTCCGGGTCTTCGGGCCTTGCGAAGCCCTGTGTACTGCGAGCGCTGCTACTCGCAGCTGAGACGGACCGTGGAGCTAGCGGCGAATTCGGAGAGCTCTTCGCTGCACTGCGCCGCTCGCAAGCGGCTTCGTTCTTCGCCTTCTGCCGTCCGGCGAGAGCTGAACTCCAGCGGTCAGTTGCAGCTCTGCCCAACAGCGTGTTCTCAGTTCTGCGGGCAAGCACGCCCTCTTGCCTTGGCCCCGAGAGCAAAGTCCCGAGCGAGCACTCGACTCAGTGCAATGCACCCGGAAGGACGCTCTCGCTCGTCTTTCAAGGAGCGATTCCTAACAGCAGAAGCAGCAGAGGCACAAACTGCATGACGAGAAGGGACAACGTAGAACACGTCTCTGTCCTGGCACATTTTCGTGTGCGATACTTCCCTCCGGGTCTTCGGGCCTTGCGAAGCCCTGTGTACTGCGAGCGCTGCTACTCGCAGCTGAGAAGGACCGTGGAGCTAGCGGCGAATTCGGAGAGCTCTTCGCTGCACTGCGCCGCTCGCAAGCGGCTTCGTTCTTCGCCTTCTGCCGTCCGGCGAGAGCTGAACTCCAGCGGTCAGTTGCAGCTCTGCCCAACAGCGTGTTCTCAGTTCTGCGGGCAAGCACGCCCTCTTGCCTTGGCCCCGAGAGCAAAGTCCCGAGCGAGCACTCGACTCAGTGCAATGCACCCGGAAGGACGCTCTCGCTCGCCTTTCAAGGAGCGATTCCTAACAGCAGAAGCAGCAGAGGCACAAACTGCATGACGAGAAGGGACAACGTAGAACACGTCTCTGTCCTGGCACATTTTCGTGTGCGATACTTCCCTCCGGGTCTTCGGGCCTTGCGAAGCCCTGTGTACTGCGAGCGCTGCTACTCGCAGCTGAGAAGGACCGTGGAGCTAGCGGCGAATTCGGAGAGCTCTTCGCTGCACTGCGCCGCACGCAAGCGGCTTCGTTCTTCGCCTTCTGCCGTCCGGCGAGAGCTGAACTCCAGCGGTCAGTTGCAGCTCTGCCCAACAGCGTGTTCTCAGTTCTGCGGGCAAGCACGCCCTCTTGCCTTGGCCCCGAGTGCAAAGACCCGAGCGAGCACTCGACTCAGTGCAATGCACCCGGAAGGACGCTCTCGCTCGCCTTTCAAGGAGCGATTACCTACAGCAGAAGCAGCAGAGGCACAAACTGCATGACGAGAAGGGACAACGTAGAACACGTCTCTGTCCTGGCACATTTTCGTGTGCGATACTTCCCTCCGGGTCTTCGGGCCTTGCGAAGCCCTGTGTACTGCGAGCGCTGCTACTCGCAGCTGAGAAGGACCGTGGAGCTAGCGGCGAATTCGGAGAGCTCTTCGCTGCACTGCGCCGCTCGCAAGCGGCTTCGTTCTTCGCCTTCTGCCGTCCGGCGAGAGCTGAACTCCAGCGGTCAGTTGCAGCTCTGCCCAACAGCGTGTTCTCAGTTCTGCGGGCAAGCACGCCCTCTTGCCTTGGCCCCGAGAGCAAAGTCCCGAGCGAGCACTCGACTCAGTGCAATGCACCCGGAAGGACGCTCTCGCTCGCCTTTCAAGGAGCGATTCCTAACAGCAGAAGCAGCAGAGGCACAAACTGCATGACGAGAAGGGACAACGTAGAACACGTCTCTGTCCTGGCACATTTTCGTGTGCGATACTTCCCTCCGGGTCTTCGGGCCTTGCGAAGCCCTGTGTACTGCGAGCGCTGCTACTCGCAGCTGAGACGGACCGTGGAGCTAGCGGCGAATTCGGAGAGCTCTTCGCTGCACTGCGCCGCTCGCAAGCGGCTTCGTTCTTCGCCTTCTGCCGTCCGGCGAGAGCTGAACTCCAGCGGTCAGTTGCAGCTCTGCCCAACAGCGTGTTCTCAGTTCTGCGGGCAAGCACGCCCTCTTGCCTTGGCCCCGAGAGCAAAGCCCCGAGCGAGCACTCGACTCAGTGCAATGCACCCGGAAGGACGCTCTCGCTCGCCTTTCAAGGAGCGATTCCTAACAGCAGAAGCAGCAGAGGCACAAACTGCATGACGAGAAGGGACAACGTAGAACACGTCTCTGTCCTGGCACATTTTCGTGTGCGATACTTCCCTCCGGGTCTTCGGGCCTTGCGAAGCCCTGTGTACTGCGAGCGCTGCTACTCGCAGCTGAGAAGGACCGTGGAGCTAGCGGCGAATTCGGAGAGCTCTTCGCTGCACTGCGCCGCTCGCAAGCGGCTTCGTTCTTCGCCTTCTGCCGTCCGGCGAGAGCTGAACTCCAGCGGTCAGTTGCAGCTCTGCCCAACAGCGTGTTCTCAGTTCTGCGGGCAAGCACGCCCTCTTGCCTTGGCCCCGAGAGCAAAGTCCCGAGCGAGCACTCGACTCAGTGCAATGCACCCGGAAGGACGCTCTCGCTCGCCTTTCAAGGAGCGATTCCTAACAGCAGAAGCAGCAGAGGCACAAACTGCATGACGAGAAGGGACAACGTAGAACACGTCTCTGTCCTGTCACATTTTCGTGTGCGATACTTCCCTCCGGGTCTTCGGGCCTTGCGAAGCCCTGTGTACTGCGAGCGCTGCTACTCGCAGCTGAGAAGGACCGTGGAGCTAGCGGCGAATTCGGAGAGCTCTTCGCTGCACTGCGCCGCTCGCAAGCGGCTTCGTTCTTCGCCTTTTGCCGTCCGGCGAGAGCTGAACTCCAGCGGTCAGTTGCAGCTCTGCCCAACAGCGTGTTCTCAGTTCTGCGGGCAAGCACGCCCTCTTGCCTTGGCCCCGAGTGCAAAGTCCCGAGCGAGCACTCGACTCAGTGCAATGCACCCGGAAGGACGCTCTCGCTCGTCTTTCAAGGAGCGATTCCTAACAGCAGAAGCAGCAGAGGCACAAACTGCATGACGAGAAGGGACAACGTAGAACACGTCTCTGTCCTGGCACATTTTCGTGTGCGATACTTCCCTCCGGGTCTTCGGGCCTTGCGAAGCTCTGTGTACTGCGAGCGCTGCTACTCGCAGCTGAGAAGGACCGTGGAGCTAGCGGCGAATTCGGAGAGCTCTTCGCTGCACTGCGCCGCTCGCAAGCGGCTTCGTTCTTCGCCTTCTGCCGTCCGGCGAGAGCTGAACTCCAGCGGTCAGTTGCAGCTCTGCCCAACAGCGTGTTCTCAGTTCTGCGGGCAAGCACGCCCTCTTGCCTTGGCCCCGAGAGCAAAGCCCCGAGCGAGCACTCGACTCAGTGCAATGCACCCGGAAGGACGCTCTCGCTCGTCTTTCAAGGAGCGATTCCTAACAGCAGAAGCAGCAGAGGCACAAACTGCATGACGAGAAGGGACAACGTAGAACACGTCTCTGTCCTGGCACATTTCCGTGTGCCATACTTCCCTCCGGGTCTTCGGGCCTTGCGAAGCTCTGTGTACTGCGAGCGCTGCTACTCGCAGCTGAGAAGGACCGTGGAGCTAGCGGCGAATTCGGAGAGCTCTTCGCTGCACTGCGCCGCTCGCAAGCGGCTTCGTTCTTCGCCTTCTGCCGTCCGGCGAGAGCTGAACTCCAGCGGTCAGTTGCAGCTCTGCCCAACAGCGTGTTCTCAGTTCTGCGGGCAAGCACGCCCTCTTGCCTTGGCCCCGAGAGCAAAGTCCCGAGCGAGCACTCGACTCAGTGCAATGCACCCGGAAGGACGCTCTCGCTCGTCTTTCAAGGAGCGATTCCTAACAGCAGAAGCAGCAGAGGCACAAACTGCATGACGAGAAGGGACAACGTAGAACACGTCTCTGTCCTGGCACATTTCCGTGTGCCATACTTCCCTCCGGGTCTTCGGGCCTTGCGAAGCTCTGTGTACTGCGAGCGCTGCTACTCGCAGCTGAGAAGGACCGTGGAGCTAGCGGCGAATTCGGAGAGCTCTTCGCTGCACTGCGCCGCTCGCAAGCGGCTTCGTTCTTCGCCTTCTGCCGTCCGGCGAGAGCTGAACTCCAGCGGTAAGTTTCAGCTCTGCCCAACAGCGTGTTCTCAGTTCTGCGGGCAAGCACGCCCTCTTGCCTTGGCCCCGAGTGCAAAGTCCCGAGCGAGCACTCGACTCAGTGCAATGCACCCGGAAGGACGCTCTCGCTCGCCTTTCAAGGAGCGATTCCTAACAGCAGAAGCAGCAGAGGCACAAACTGCATGACGAGAAGGGACAACGTAGAACACGTCTCTGTCCTGGCACATTTTCGTGTGCGATAATTCCCTCCGGGTCTTCGGGCCTTGCGAAGCCCTGTGTACTGCGAGCGCTGCTACTCGCAGCTGAGAAGGACCGTGGAGCTAGCGGCGAATTCGGAGAGCTCTTCGCTGCACTGCGCCGCTCGCAAGCGGCTTCGTTCTTCGCCTTCTGCCGTCCGGCGAGAGCTGAACTCCAGCGGTCAGTTGCAGCTCTGCCCAACAGCGTGTTCTCAGTTCTGCGGGCAAGCACGCCCTCTTGCCTTGGCCCCGAGTGCAAAGTCCCGAGCGAGCACTCGACTCAGTGCAATGCACCCGGAAGGACGCTCTCGCTCGTCTTTCAAGGAGCGATTCCTAACAGCAGAAGCAGCAGAGGCACAAACTGCATGACGAGAAGGGACAACGTAGAACACGTCTCTGTCCTGGCACATTTTCGTGTGCGATACTTCCCTCCGGGTCTTCGGGCCTTGCGAAGCTCTGTGTACTGCGAGCGCTGCTACTCGCAGCTGAGAAGGACCGTGGAGCTAGCGGCGAATTCGGAGAGCTCTTCGCTGCACTGCGCCGCTCGCAAGCGGCTTCGTTCTTCGCCTTCTGCCGTCCGGCGAGAGCTGAACTCCAGCGGTCAGTTGCAGCTCTGCCCAACAGCGTGTTCTCAGTTCTGCGGGCAAGCACGCCCTCTTGCCTTGGCCCCGAGTGCAAAGTCCCGAGCGAGCACTCGACTCAGTGCAATGCACCCGGAAGGACGCTCTCGCTCGTCTTTCAAGGAGCGATTCCTAACAGCAGAAGCAGCAGAGGCACAAACTGCATGACGAGAAGGGACAACGTAGAACACGTCTCTGTCCTGGCACATTTTCGTGTGCGATACTTCCCTCCGGGTCTTCGGGCCTTGCGAAGCTCTGTGTACTGCGAGCGCTGCTACTCGCAGCTGAGAAGGACCGTGGAGCTAGCGGCGAATTCGGAGAGCTCTTCGCTGCACTGCGCCGCTCGCAAGCGGCTTCGTTCTTCGCCTTCTGCCGTCCGGCGAGAGCTGAACTCCAGCGGTCAGTTGCAGCTCTGCCCAACAGCGTGTTCTCAGTTCTGCGGGCAAGCACGCGCTCTTGCCTTGGCCCCGAGAGCAAAGCCCCGAGCGAGCACTCGACTCAGTGCAATGCACCCGGAAGGACGCTCTCGCTCGTCTTTCAAGGAGCGATTCCTAACAGCAGAAGCAGCAGAGGCACAAACTGCATGACGAGAAGGGACAACGTAGAACACGTCTCTGTCCTGGCACATTTCCGTGTGCCATACTTCCCTCCGGGTCTTCGGGCCTTGCGAAGCTCTGTGTACTGCGAGCGCTGCTACTCGCAGCTGAGAAGGACCGTGGAGCTAGCGGCGAATTCGGAGAGCTCTTCGCTGCACTGCGCCGCTCGCAAGCGGCTTCGTTCTTCGCCTTCTGCCGTCCGGCGAGAGCTGAACTCCAGCGGTCAGTTGCAGCTCTGCCCAACAGCGTGTTCTCAGTTCTGCGGGCAAGCACGCCCTCTTGCCTTGGCCCCGAGAGCAAAGCCCCGAGCGAGCACTCGACTCAGTGCAATGCACCCGGAAGGACGCTCTCGCTCGTCTTTCAAGGAGCGATTCCTAACAGCAGAAGCAGCAGAGGCACAAACTGCATGACGAGAAGGGACAACGTAGAACACGTCTCTGTCCTGGCACATTTTCGTGTGCGATACTTCCCTCCGGGTCTTCGGGCCTTGCGAAGCTCTGTGTACTGCGAGCGCTGCTACTCGCAGCTGAGAAGGACCGTGGAGCTAGCGGCGAATTCGGAGAGCTCTTCGCTGCACTGCGCCGCACGCAAGCGGCTTCGTTCTTCGCCTTCTGCCGTCCGGCGAGAGCTGAACTCCAGCGGTCAGTTGCAGCTCTGCCCAACAGCGTGTTCTCAGTTCTGCGGGCAAGCACGCCCTCTTGCCTTGGCCCCGAGTGCAAAGACCCGAGCGAGCACTCGACTCAGTGCAATGCACCCGGAAGGACGCTCTCGCTCGCCTTTCAAGGAGCGATTACCTACAGCAGAAGCAGCAGAGGCACAAACTGCATGACGAGAAGGGACAACGTAGAACACGTCTCTGTCCTGGCACATTTTCGTGTGCGATACTTCCCTCCGGGTCTTCGGGCCTTGCGAAGCCCTGTGTACTGCGAGCGCTGCTACTCGCAGCTGAGAAGGACCGTGGAGCTAGCGGCGAATTCGGAGAGCTCTTCGCTGCACTGCGCCGCTCGCAAGCGGCTTCGTTCTTCGCCTTCTGCCGTCCGGCGAGAGCTGAACTCCAGCGGTCAGTTGCAGCTCTGCCCAACAGCGTGTTCTCAGTTCTGCGGGCAAGCACGCCCTCTTGCCTTGGCCCCGAGAGCAAAGTCCCGAGCGAGCACTCGACTCAGTGCAATGCACCCGGAAGGACGCTCTCGCTCGCCTTTCAAGGAGCGATTCCTAACAGCAGAAGCAGCAGAGGCACAAACTGCATGACGAGAAGGGACAACGTAGAACACGTCTCTGTCCTGGCACATTTTCGTGTGCGATACTTCCCTCCGGGTCTTCGGGCCTTGCGAAGCCCTGTGTACTGCGAGCGCTGCTACTCGCAGCTGAGAAGGACCGTGGAGCTAGCGGCGAATTCGGAGAGCTCTTCGCTGCACTGCGCCGCTCGCAAGCGGCTTCGTTCTTCGCCTTCTGCCGTCCGGCGAGAGCTGAACTCCAGCGGTCAGTTGCAGCTCTGCCCAACAGCGTGTTCTCAGTTCTGCGGGCAAGCACGCCCTCTTGCCTTGGCCCCGAGTGCAAAGTCCCGAGCGAGCACTCGACTCAGTGCAATGCACCCGGAAGGACGCTCTCGCTCGCCTTTCAAGGAGCGATTCCTAACAGCAGAAGCAGCAGAGGCACAAACTGCATGACGAGAAGGGACAACGTAGAACACGTCTCTGTCCTGGCACATTTTCGTGTGCGATACTTCCCTCCGGGTCTTCGGGCCTTGCGAAGCCCTGTGTACTGCGAGCGCTGCTACTCGCAGCTGAGACGGACCGTGGAGCTAGCGGCGAATTCGGAGAGCTCTTCGCTGCACTGCGCCGCTCGCAAGCGGCTTCGTTCTTCGCCTTCTGCCGTCCGGCGAGAGCTGAACTCCAGCGGTCAGTTGCAGCTCTGCCCAACAGCGTGTTCTCAGTTCTGCGGGCAAGCACGCCCTCTTGCCTTGGCCCCGAGAGCAAAGTCCCGAGCGAGCACTCGACTCAGTGCAATGCACCCGGAAGGACGCTCTCGCTCGTCTTTCAAGGAGCGATTCCTAACAGCAGAAGCAGCAGAGGCACAAACTGCATGACGAGAAGGGACAACGTAGAACACGTCTCTGTCCTGGCACATTTTCGTGTGCGATACTTCCCTCCGGGTCTTCGGGCCTTGCGAAGCCCTGTGTACTGCGAGCGCTGCTACTCGCAGCTGAGAAGGACCGTGGAGCTAGCGGCGAATTCGGAGAGCTCTTCGCTGCACTGCGCCGCTCGCAAGCGGCTTCGTTCTTCGCCTTCTGCCGTCCGGCGAGAGCTGAACTCCAGCGGTCAGTTGCAGCTCTGCCCAACAGCGTGTTCTCAGTTCTGCGGGCAAGCACGCCCTCTTGCCTTGGCCCCGAGTGCAAAGTCCCGAGCGAGCACTCGACTCAGTGCAATGCACCCGGAAGGACGCTCTCGCTCGCCTTTCAAGGAGCGATTCCTAACAGCAGAAGCAGCAGAGGCACAAACTGCATGACGAGAAGGGACAACGTAGAACACGTCTCTGTCCTGGCACATTTTCGTGTGCGATACTTCCCTCCGGGTCTTCGGGCCTTGCGAAGCTCTGTGTACTGCGAGCGCTGCTACTCGCAGCTGAGAAGGACCGTGGAGCTAGCGGCGAATTCGGAGAGCTCTTCGCTGCACTGCGCCGCACGCAAGCGGCTTCGTTCTTCGCCTTCTGCCGTCCGGCGAGAGCTGAACTCCAGCGGTCAGTTGCAGCTCTGCCCAACAGCGTGTTCTCAGTTCTGCGGGCAAGCACGCCCTCTTGCCTTGGCCCCGAGAGCAAAGTCCCGAGCGAGCACTCGACTCAGTGCAATGCACCCGGAAGGACGCTCTCGCTCGTCTTTCAAGGAGCGATTCCTAACAGCAGAAGCAGCAGAGGCACAAACTGCATGACGAGAAGGGACAACGTAGAACACGTCTCTGTCCTGGCACATTTTCGTGTGCGATACTTCCCTCCGGGTCTTCGGGCCTTGCGAAGCCCTGTGTACTGCGAGCGCTGCTACTCGCAGCTGAGAAGGACCGTGGAGCTAGCGGCGAATTCGGAGAGCTCTTCGCTGCACTGCGCCGCTCGCAAGCGGCTTCGTTCTTCGCCTTCTGCCGTCCGGCGAGAGCTGAACTCCAGCGGTCAGTTGCAGCTCTGCCCAACAGCGTGTTCTCAGTTCTGCGGGCAAGCACGCCCTCTTGCCTTGGCCCCGAGTGCAAAGTCCCGAGCGAGCACTCGACTCAGTGCAATGCACCCGGAAGGACGCTCTCGCTCGCCTTTCAAGGAGCGATTCCTAACAGCAGAAGCAGCAGAGGCACAAACTGCATGACGAGAAGGGACAACGTAGAACACGTCTCTGTCCTGGCACATTTTCGTGTGCGATACTTCCCTCCGGGTCTTCGGGCCTTGCGAAGCTCTGTGTACTGCGAGCGCTGCTACTCGCAGCTGAGAAGGACCGTGGAGCTAGCGGCGAATTCGGAGAGCTCTTCGCTGCACTGCGCCGCACGCAAGCGGCTTCGTTCTTCGCCTTCTGCCGTCCGGCGAGAGCTGAACTCCAGCGGTCAGTTGCAGCTCTGCCCAACAGCGTGTTCTCAGTTCTGCGGGCAAGCACGCCCTCTTGCCTTGGCCCCGAGTGCAAAGACCCGAGCGAGCACTCGACTCAGTGCAATGCACCCGGAAGGACGCTCTCGCTCGCCTTTCAAGGAGCGATTACCTACAGCAGAAGCAGCAGAGGCACAAACTGCATGACGAGAAGGGACAACGTAGAACACGTCTCTGTCCTGGCACATTTTCGTGTGCGATACTTCCCTCCGGGTCTTCGGGCCTTGCGAAGCCCTGTGTACTGCGAGCGCTGCTACTCGCAGCTGAGAAGGACCGTGGAGCTAGCGGCGAATTCGGAGAGCTCTTCGCTGCACTGCGCCGCTCGCAAGCGGCTTCGTTCTTCGCCTTCTGCCGTCCGGCGAGAGCTGAACTCCAGCGGTCAGTTGCAGCTCTGCCCAACAGCGTGTTCTCAGTTCTGCGGGCAAGCACGCCCTCTTGCCTTGGCCCCGAGAGCAAAGTCCCGAGCGAGCACTCGACTCAGTGCAATGCACCCGGAAGGACGCTCTCGCTCGCCTTTCAAGGAGCGATTCCTAACAGCAGAAGCAGCAGAGGCACAAACTGCATGACGAGAAGGGACAACGTAGAACACGTCTCTGTCCTGGCACATTTTCGTGTGCGATACTTCCCTCCGGGTCTTCGGGCCTTGCGAAGCCCTGTGTACTGCGAGCGCTGCTACTCGCAGCTGAGAAGGACCGTGGAGCTAGCGGCGAATTCGGAGAGCTCTTCGCTGCACTGCGCCGCTCGCAAGCGGCTTCGTTCTTCGCCTTCTGCCGTCCGGCGAGAGCTGAACTCCAGCGGTCAGTTGCAGCTCTGCCCAACAGCGTGTTCTCAGTTCTGCGGGCAAGCACGCCCTCTTGCCTTGGCCCCGAGTGCAAAGTCCCGAGCGAGCACTCGACTCAGTGCAATGCACCCGGAAGGACGCTCTCGCTCGCCTTTCAAGGAGCGATTCCTAACAGCAGAAGCAGCAGAGGCACAAACTGCATGACGAGAAGGGACAACGTAGAACACGTCTCTGTCCTGGCACATTTTCGTGTGCGATACTTCCCTCCGGGTCTTCGGGCCTTGCGAAGCCCTGTGTACTGCGAGCGCTGCTACTCGCAGCTGAGACGGACCGTGGAGCTAGCGGCGAATTCGGAGAGCTCTTCGCTGCACTGCGCCGCTCGCAAGCGGCTTCGTTCTTCGCCTTCTGCCGTCCGGCGAGAGCTGAACTCCAGCGGTCAGTTGCAGCTCTGCCCAACAGCGTGTTCTCAGTTCTGCGGGCAAGCACGCCCTCTTGCCTTGGCCCCGAGAGCAAAGTCCCGAGCGAGCACTCGACTCAGTGCAATGCACCCGGAAGGACGCTCTCGCTCGCCTTTCAAGGAGCGATTCCTAACAGCAGAAGCAGCAGAGGCACAAACTGCATGACGAGAAGGGACAACGTAGAACACGTCTCTGTCCTGGCACATTTTCGTGTGCGATACTTCCCTCCGGGTCTTCGGGCCTTGCGAAGCCCTGTGTACTGCGAGCGCTGCTACTCGCAGCTGAGAAGGACCGTGGAGCTAGCGGCGAATTCGGAGAGCTCTTCGCTGCACTGCGCCGCTCGCAAGCGGCTTCGTTCTTCGCCTTCTGCCGTCCGGCGAGAGCTGAACTCCAGCGGTCAGTAGCAGCTCTGCCCAACAGCGTGTTCTCAGTTCTGCGGGCAAGCACGCCCTCTTGCCTTGGCCCCGAGAGCAAAGTCCCGAGCGAGCACTCGACTCAGTGCAATGCACCCGGAAGGACGCTCTCGCTCGTCTTTCAAGGAGCGATTCCTAACAGCAGAAGCAGCAGAGGCACAAACTGCATGACGAGAAGGGACAACGTAGAACACGTCTCTGTCCTGGCACATTTTCGTGTGCGATACTTCCCTCCGGGTCTTCGGGCCTTGCGAAGCCCTGTGTACTGCGAGCGCTGCTACTCGCAGCTGAGAAGGACCGTGGAGCTAGCGGCGAATTCGGAGAGCTCTTCGCTGCACTGCGCCGCTCGCAAGCGGCTTCGTTCTTCGCCTTCTGCCGTCCGGCGAGAGCTGAACTCCAGCGGTCAGTTGCAGCTCTGCCCAACAGCGTGTTCTCAGTTCTGCGGGCAAGCACGCCCTCTTGCCTTGGCCCCGAGAGCAAAGCCCCGAGCGAGCACTCGACTCAGTGCAATGCACCCGGAAGGACGCTGTCGCTCGCCTTTCAAGGAGCGATTCCTAACAGCAGAAGCAGCAGAGGCACAAACTGCATGACGAGAAGGGACAACGTAGAACACGTCTCTGTCCTGGTACATTTTCCTGTGCGAAACTTCCCTCCGGGTCTTCGGTCCTTGCGAAGCTCTATGTACTGTGAGCGCTGCTACTTGCAGCTGAGAAAGACCGTGGAGCTAGCGGCGAATTCGGAGAGCGCTGAGCACGTAGTCAAGAAGCGAGACGTGGCCCTGCAACGCGGTGCTAATAGCAGCTTCCTCGCGGCCGGGGCGAGCTCCGGCCACAAGACATTCTCGTCCTGGCAACGGATCTCTGTGAAGGGCGTAGGCGAAAAGCTTTCGTTTTCCATTCGAACTGCGAGAGAGGCAGACTGTTGCACGGAGCTCTGAGAACAAAGGTGCACGCCCTAGGCGGGCTTGGGCAGAAGCAGCGTTCTCTAGCTCTTGGCTGCCGGCGCACTTGTGGTTGTGTGGCGCCCTTGCAGTGGCTTCTGGCCGCCGGCAAGTGAAAGCGGCTCCACGCTTGGGCGAGGGCGGTGAACGAAGCGGCACTAGTCCCGTGCTTGTGTGCACCACGTTACAGGCTACTAGGAGAGGAAGGTGGTTGACTCTCGCTTGCCTTCCCAAGTGCCCTTAGCAGTCGGAAGGAGCAAGCTGAAGCACTGCTGCTTGTGCTGCTCCTTGGTTCCCTTGCAGCCCGCTGTGAAAGCATTGGCGGTCGCTTCTAGGCGCCGAGTTGCACACAGCACCACTGTAAGTGCCGCGGAGAAGGGAAATCCAGAGTGCAGCGAGGAGCTGGACGTGGCTTACGTGCAGTAAGGAGAAGGTGAACCTAGGCACTGCCTCTTCAATCTGGCCGCCTCTGCTCTGGTAGCAACTTTTGCAAGTCGGCAGAGGGAGCTGCGAGTATGTAGAACGGAGGGCAGCGAGACGCCGTGTGTTATGCGCCCTTTCAGGGCTGCTGCCAGGGTGCCACTTTAAGAACGCCTTCTTCTTCCTCGCGTCCTTCCTCCACTATAGTCTCCTGGATTCACCTGAGACTCTTCCTAGGCATCTCCCTGATCCTTTTTGCAATGAGTCTCACATCATTCTCCTGAAGAAACTGTCTGCTTATGGTTTGCATGGGTGGGCTGTTTGCTGGGTGACAAACTGGGTGATGGCCAGGCCCACAGAGTGGTGGGAAATAGAGTTCATCCAGCTGGTCCCCAAGGCTCGGTCTTGGGCCCAGTCCTGTTTAATATCTTGCTCAGTGTTCTGGACAAGGGGATAGAG
Organism: Sturnus vulgaris; assembly: GCF_052056855.1. Lineage (NCBI taxonomy): Eukaryota > Metazoa > Chordata > Aves > Passeriformes > Sturnidae > Sturnus > Sturnus vulgaris. The sequence continues at coordinate 90,271 of NW_028276352.1, forward strand.
TACACGCCCAGGAAGTTCACAGATGATGCAAAGTTGGCTGGTAGTGTTTTTTTCTTCTGGAGGACAGCAGGCTCTGCTTCTTCTTCCTCCTGTTCTGAGGTCGCTGCTCCCTCTTCATCCCTCATTAAGTGTGCTGATTTTGTCACTTGGATGAGAAAACAAACAATTTTAGCAACAATACTAGTGGCAGGGTACAAGAAAGGAAGAGTTCACACGAATCCCCCCCCCCCCCCCCGCCCAACAACAGAAAATACCTGATGGCTCCTCTGCCCAGCTTACTGACTACACCGGAACCCATTGTCCCCCAAAGATACTCCCTTCTCCCTGCCCCCAGCCATGATGTGAGATGGAATAGAATAACTAAGATTAAGATTCTCCCTATGGAACTCCATCATACTTCGATTCTGGGAAAAAAAATTTCTTGAAGTTCTATCATTTCAGATCATTTGAATTTGAATTTGCATACTAAAAAGTCTAGCCAGAAACTCATGACAATATTAATAGCCCATTCTAGAATGTCCGAGATGATAGACACTTCTTTCAAGAGAATGTGATACCTCACGTGACTTCTCCAGAATTTAAATGAACAGCGGGAGTAGTCTACAAGATTCTTGCTGCCATCTGGATTTCCTGGTATTTGGCTGGTCTATGTAAACCAACCAGCTATTCAGCAGAGGGAATATTAGTGTGATACTTGATGGTATGTGAGATGGAACACAGTAATTTATGGCTTTTTGCATAGTGATGAAGCTGTAAAGAAAGCTCCGTAATGCTCAGACAAGGAGGCTGCTGGACTTCAAGCAGCAAAGGCCCAAAACGAACCAGTGAAAAGGTGTCATTGAAAAAAAAAAAAAAGCCAGGTGGGGAGCAAAGTGATACTTAAGGGCAGTTTACTGAAAGAGGGAATCTAGTGAAAAAAAAAGTCCAAGAGTGAAGGAATAACAGAGAAAATGAAACTAAGGAAGGAAATCAATCTCAGCTAATCATTTCAGAAGCTAACAAGTTGTCATTGCAATGATGCATAAAGTGAGAAAAAATAAATATGTCTGCGCCAAAATCTGAAATATGAACTTTATTGCATTCTGTCTTCCACGGAATCATACAACAGTCTGTGATTAAAGATCATGTAGTCCAACTTCCTTGCCAGGTAGATCTTACAGTAGATCAAATTGCTCAAGACTAGCCAAACTGATAAGGAGCACTCTCAATGATGGGGCATCCACAACTTCTCTGGAACACCCGTTTGAGTGTCTCACCAGCTTCATTGTAGAAAAGTTTTTCCTTTTAGCCAATCTAAACCTAGTCTCAGTTTGAAAGCATGGCCCCTTATCCTGTCTCTGCAAACTTTCCTAAAAAGTCTTTCTCCATTTGTCTTATACCCTCTTTACATATTCAAAGGCCACAATACTGTCTCTCCAGAAACCTCTCTTCTCCAGGCTAAAAGATCCTACTTTTCACAAGAACCAGGTCATAAACTGAGATGGAAGACATCTCAGGAGATCAGATCATCCAACAGCTCAGCGTAAGAATAGCTCTGAAGTCAGATCAACTAGCTTAGGGCTGTGTCTGTTTGAATTTTGAAAATTAGCAGGACTTGAAATGCTTCAAGGAAGAGAACTCGGGGTGGCTCCAGAAACAGCCTGAGAAACTCGAGCAAACTCGAAACCTCAGAAACTACCACTGCTTTCTCTCCCTCAGCCCAAGCAGTCCCAAAGAAGAAGTGTTCCCAGCAGGCTGGGATAGCACACATATACACTACATATACGTGACAGGCATCGCCAGCAGCCACATCCTGCTCCTTTCTGTGGCTGGCAAGAGTGAGACTGGATGTTTACATGTGGGCAAACTGGGTCCCTCCAGCAGCTCACACACTCAGCCTGCCCAGTGACCCCACTGAATTCCAGTATTAGCAGTGTGCCAAGGCCACAGCACTACTCCGCTTGCTGGCACAGACCATCACACGCCTCCTAAATCAGTCAGGACTCCCCTGGTCCCACAGCCAGCACCCCACTTGCCCTCCGCCAGGCCACTGCCATTGTTCACCAACTTCTCCACTTTGATCTTTGCTGGTGCTCTCAACACTGGCACACCCAGATGTTCTGCAGCTGTTGTCTCCTGGTGGAAAGGACTTGTAAAGCCATGTTTCCTAACAGGACTTCCACAACCTTTCAAAGCAACCTTTACTGGAGTATGAACAATCTCATTCAAATGTCAACATTTCTTTTCCCGTATGTGAAATCAGAATTTCCTTCTTCCGGGCATGCCCAAAACAAGGCACAAACTACATTGTGCCTTCTGTTTCACATGCTGACTCGTTTGTAAACAATGCTAGGAGAATACCTGTTTTGATCCAAGCTAATCTCTGGCCCTTATAGTGCTTTCGGTAGTTAGTTTTGCTTTGTTATTTACTTGATGTCCCATTGAATTGTTGAATCATAAACAGACTACCTGTCTGTATAGCAGCATAGCAGTGATGAATAAATGCAAGAGAAGGAGCAAGGTGATTGTTTGCTAGACTCTTCCTAGAAACTGAGAAATCTGTTACTTAATGCTGACCACAGCAGATGGAGGAAGCATCCTACATGATGTCAAAGCAATGAAGCTGTAATCACTTTTATGATTACAGTCAAGGCACTGCTTTTGCCACCATAAGTGGAGTGCAGGGAATCTTAAAAGACGACACTCTAACTGTTGTCCATGCTCACTGAGAAAATAATGCTTTTACAGCAGAGCAGGTCTCACCGCAGCTAAATCATGGCTTCAACTGTACACCGCCTTCAAAAAGCCCACAAAAACACAAATGAAAGGATTTGGAACTCAAGGGAATCTCGGATTGTGACATCAGCTCACTCTGGATTCTTTCCAAATTCTCAATTCCATTTTCTTCCGAGCCAATTTTCCCACCTAACTTGAGATGTAATTTATGGATTTCCAACACATCTATTTACCTTAGAATTAGATTGCCACTAGCCAAAAAGACAGAAACAAGCAGTTAAGTGAAGACTGAAACCATGGTTGTTTAGAACAGCAAAACTTGGGCGAAACTATTCTTAAGAAAACCAAAACTTTTAGGACTTACCCATGTATTTTTGGAGGTGGAAAAAGTTTTACATCGAAAAGTCCCTAGGGAACTCTCTTCAGTGCCTGGAGAGCCGCTGTCGCTCGCCTTTCATTCGTCACAGCAGAGGCAGCAGAGCACAAGATGGCCGACGAGAAGGGGCAGTGTAGAACTCTCTGTCTGTCTGTGTCTCTACTCAGTGTAGAACGTCTCTATCCTGGCACATTTTCGAGTGCGATACTTCCCTCCGGGTCTTCGGTCCTTGCGAAGCTCTATGTACTGTGAGCGCTGCTACTTGCAGCTGAGAAAGACCGTGGAGCTAGCGGCGAATTCGGAGAGCGCTGAGCACGTAGTCAAGAAGCGAGACGTGGCCCTGCAACGCGGTGCTAATAGCAGCTTCCTCGCGGCGGGGGCGAGCTCCGGCCACAAGGCATTCTCGTCCTGGCAACGGATCTCTGTGACGGGCGTAGGCGAAAAGCTTTCGTTTTCCATTCGAACTGCGAGAGAGGCAGACTGTTGCACGGAGCTCTGAGAACAAAGGTGCACGCCCTAGGCGGGCTTGGGCAGAAGCAGCGTTCTCTAGCTCTTGGCTGCCGGCGCACTTGTGGTTGTGTGGCGCCCTTGCAGCGGCTTCTGGCCGCCGGCAAGTGAAAGCGGCTCCACGCTTGGGCGAGGGCGGTGAACGAAGCGGCACTAGTCCCGTGCTTGTGTGCACCACGTTACTAGGAGAGGAAGGTGGTTGACTCTCGCTTGCCTTCCCAAGTGCCCTTAGCAGTCGGAAGGAGCAAGCTGAAGCACTGCTGCTTGTGCTGCTCCTTGGTTCCCTTGCAGCCCGCTGTGAAAGCATTGGCGGTCACTTCTAGGCGCCGAGTTGCACACAGCACCACGGTAAGTGCCTCGGAGAAGGGAAATCCAGAGTGCAGCGAGGAGCTGGACGTGGCTTACGTGCAGTAAGGAGAAGGTGAACCTAGGCACTGCCTCTTCAATCTGGCCGCCTCTGCTCTGGTAGCAACTTTTGCAAGTCGGCAGAGGGAGCCGCGAGTATGTAGAACGGAGGGCAGCGAGATGCCGTGTGTTATGCGCCTTTTCAGGGCTGCTGCCAGGGTGCTACTTTAAGAACGCCTTTTTCTTCCTCGCGTCCTTCTCGCTTCGCTCTAGCTGCATGGAGTACAGCACAGCGAAGGAGTGAGGAAGGGCTCTGCCCCAGCTTTTGTCCCGGCCTGCCTGTGCTGCGCCTTTAGCTGCACACGAGAACAACGGCATTTCTTACCCGCAAGGTAAAAAAGGCTTTAGTGTAGCCTTAGGAATGGCAAGTGCCTAGGCATTAAGTTGAGCGACCACGTATGAGGGAGTCTTTAGAGGTTTCCTCCCCCATGGCGCAGGTGTATTCTCATTCTCGTGCTGAACTGAAAAGTCCGGGCATGGCAAGACTGGCCTGCCTTGTGCAGAGACGAACACAAATGTGGGGCTATGATCCTCTGTGTTCGGAGCTCTGCTTCCGGGTGTGTGGGCCGCCGTGAGCCCGCAGCAGCCGCCGAGGACAGTGTGGATTGTGGATGAGTCTGGGCTGGCCCCCGGCCCCCCCGTTGGTCTGACAGCGGCAGAAGTGGCGTAGGAGCGGCATCGCCTGAGGGCCCCATGGGGGGCGGGAAGAGAGCCGGGAGTGACCCCGAACGACACCGGAAGCGATATCCGTAGGGCCCGGAAGGCCAGCGTTGCCATCGAGTTTGGCCGGTAGGAGGCGTCTAAGGTGCTTTGAAAGGTGGAGCTTCTTTGCTCTAGGACAGTCTGGGAGAGCTGAGGGTGTCCAATCTGGAGAACAGAAGGCTCCAGGGAGATCTTCGAGCCCTTTGCAGTGCCTGCTGGGGCTCCAAGATAGCTGGGGAGGGACTTTGGAAAAGGGTCTGGACTCGCAGGACAAGGGGGAATAGCTTCAAACTGCCAGAGGGCTGGGATAGATGGGATATTGGAAAGGAATTCTTCCTTGGGTGGGTGCTGAGGCACATGTTGTTCAAAGAGGCTGTGTAGGAGCCCCATGGCAGGAAGCGTCCAGGGCCAGGCTGGAGCGGACATGGAGCAACCTGGACTAGTGGAAAAGTGTCCCTGCCCGTGTCAGGATGTGGGAAGAAGATAATTTGTCTCTAAGGTCGCTTCCAGTCCAAACCATTCTGGGATTCTAGGATTCATGGAAGGCCCTTTTCCAAGTGAAGTGTTGTATCTCTTGGCTCCCAGCTTGTAGTTGCCAGTTCTTCTGGAAGCAGGCGTGGCGAAGCAGCTGTGATGAGCCATGGGTTCTCAATAGGACGAGTGTGATATATTTGCAGAGAGGAAGGCTGCAGACAGATCTTCAAGGTCCAGGTAAAACAAGCAAAGGATTGAATAGAAGCCAAAGATTGGTTGTGTTAGTCAGTTTGCTGGCTGTTGAAATGGCCCCAGGTAATTTTCAACATTTCTAATTTGGATTTGTTTGAGTAAAAAATGAATGTGTTACCTCCAGCGTAGGCTCTCCAATGCATCTCCATGTGCTCCCATCTCTTTGTTGTATATCGGGTTCTATTAACTGAAGACAGAATCATAACACAGTAGTAAAACATTTAGAGGTGCGAAGCCCTGTGTACTGCGAGCGCTGCTACTCGCAGCTGAGAAGGACCGTGGAGCTAGCGGCGAATTCGGAGAGCTCTTCGCTGCACTGCGCCGCTCGCAAGCGGCTTCGTTCTTCGCCTTCTGCCGTCCGGCGAGAGCTGAACTCCAGCGGTCAGTTGCAGCTCTGCCCAACAGCGTGTTCTCAGTTCTGCGGGCAAGCACGCCCTCTTGCCTTGGCCCCGAGAGCAAAGTCCCGAGCGAGCACTCGACTCAGTGCAATGCACCCGGAAGGACGCTCTCGCTCGCCTTTCAAGGAGCGATTCCTAACAGCAGAAGCAGCAGAGGCACAAACTGCATGACGAGAAGGGACAACGTAGAACACGTCTCTGTCCTGGCGCATTTTCGTGTGCGAAACTTCCCTCCGGGTCTTCGGGCCTTGCGAAGCCCTGTGTACTGCGAGCGCTGCTACTCGCAGCTGAGAAGGACCGTGGAGCTAGCGGCGAATTCGGAGAGCTCTTCGCTGCACTGCGCCGCTCGCAAGCGGCTTCGTTCTTCGCCTTCTGCCGTCCGGCGAGAGCTGAACTCCAGCGGTCAGTTGCAGCTCTGCCCAACAGCGTGTTCTCAGTTCTGCGGGCAAGCACGCCCTCTTGCCTTGGCCCCGAGAGCAAAGTCCCGAGCGAGCACTCGACTCAGTGCAATGCACCCGGAAGGACGCTCTCGCTCGCCTTTCAAGGAGCGATTCCTAACAGCAGAAGCAGCAGAGGCACAAACTGCATGACGAGAAGGGACAACGTAGAACACGTCTCTGTCCTGGCGCATTTTCGTGTGCGAAACTTCCCTCCGGGTCTTCGGGCCTTGCGAAGCTCTGTGTACTGCGAGCGCTGCTACTCGCAGCTGAGAAGGACCGTGGAGCTAGCGGCGAATTCGGAGAGCTCTTCGCTGCACTGCGCCGCTCGCAAGCGGCTTCGTTCTTCGCCTTCTGCCGTCCGGCGAGAGCTGAACTCCAGCGGTCAGTTGCAGCTCTGCCCAACAGCGTGTTCTCAGTTCTGCGGGCAAGCACGCCCTCTTGCCTTGGCCCCGAGAGCAAAGTCCCGAGCGAGCACTCGACTCAGTGCAATGCACCCGGAAGGACGCTCTCGCTCGCCTTTCAAGGAGCGATTCCTAACAGCAGAAGCAGCAGAGGCACAAACTGCATGACGAGAAGGGACAACGTAGAACACGTCTCTGTCCTGGCGCATTTTCGTGTGCGATACTTCCCTCCGGGTCTTCGGGCCTTGCGAAGCCCTGTGTACTGCGAGCGCTGCTACTCGCAGCTGAGAAGGACCGTGGAGCTAGCGGCGAATTCGGAGAGCTCTTCGCTGCACTGCGCCGCTCGCAAGCGGCTTCGTTCTTCGCCTTCTGCCGTCCGGCGAGAGCTGAACTCCAGCGGTCAGTTGCAGCTCTGCCCAACAGCGTGTTCTCAGTTCTGCGGGCAAGCACGCCCTCTTGCCTTGGCCCCGAGTGCAAAGTCCCGAGCGAGCACTCGACTCAGTGCAATGCACCCGGAAGGACGCTCTCGCTCGTCTTTCAAGGAGCGATTACCTACAGCAGAAGCAGCAGAGGCACAAACTGCATGACGAGAAGGGACAACGTAGAACACGTCTCTGTCCTGGCGCATTTTCGTGTGCGATACTTCCCTCCGGGTCTTCGGGCCTTGCGAAGCTCTGTGTACTGCGAGCGCTGCTACTCGCAGCTGAGAAGGACCGTGGAGCTAGCGGCGAATTCGGAGAGCTCTTCGCTGCACTGCGCCGCTCGCAAGCGGCTTCGTTCTTCGCCTTCTGCCGTCCGGCGAGAGCTGAACTCCAGCGGTCAGTTGCAGCTCTGCCCAACAGCGTGTTCTCAGTTCTGCGGGCAAGCACGCCCTCTTGCCTTGGCCCCGAGAGCAAAGTCCCGAGCGAGCACTCGACTCAGTGCAATGCACCCGGAAGGACGCTCTCGCTCGTCTTTCAAGGAGCGATTACCTACAGCAGAAGCAGCAGAGGCACAAACTGCATGACGAGAAGGGACAACGTAGAACACGTCTCTGTCCTGGCGCATTTTCGTGTGCGATACTTCCCTCCGGGTCTTCGGGCCTTGCGAAGCTCTGTGTACTGCGAGCCCTGCTACTCGCAGCTGAGAAGGACCGTGGAGCTAGCGGCGAATTCGGAGAGCTCTTCGCTGCACTGCGCCGCTCGCAAGCGGCTTCGTTCTTCGCCTTCTGCCGTCCGGCGAGAGCTGAACTCCAGCGGTCAGTTGCAGCTCTGCCCAACAGCGTGTTCTCAGTTCTGCGGGCAAGCACGCCCTCTTGCCTTGGCCCCGAGAGCAAAGTCCCGAGCGAGCACTCGACTCAGTGCAATGCACCCGGAAGGACGCTCTCGCTCGTCTTTCAAGGAGCGATTACCTACAGCAGAAGCAGCAGAGGCACAAACTGCATGACGAGAAGGGACAACGTAGAACACGTCTCTGTCCTGGCGCATTTTCGTGTGCGATACTTCCCTCCGGGTCTTCGGGCCTTGCGAAGCTCTGTGTACTGCGAGCGCTGCTACTCGCAGCTGAGAAGGACCGTGGAGCTAGCGGCGAATTCGGAGAGCTCTTCGCTGCACTGCGCCGCTCGCAAGCGGCTTCGTTCTTCGCCTTCTGCCGTCCGGCGAGAGCTGAACTCCAGCGGTCAGTTGCAGCTCTGCCCAACAGCGTGTTCTCAGTTCTGCGGGCAAGCACGCCCTCTTGCCTTGGCCCCGAGAGCAAAGTCCCGAGCGAGCACTCGACTCAGTGCAATGCACCCGGAAGGACGCTCTCGCTCGCCTTTCAAGGAGCGATTCCTAACAGCAGAAGCAGCAGAGGCACAAACTGCATGACGAGAAGGGACAACGTAGAACACGTCTCTGTCCTGGCGCATTTTCGTGTGCGAAACTTCCCTCCGGGTCTTCGGGCCTTGCGAAGCCCTGTGTACTGCGAGCGCTGCTACTCGCAGCTGAGAAGGACCGTGGAGCTAGCGGCGAATTCGGAGAGCTCTTCGCTGCACTGCGCCGCTCGCAAGCGGCTTCGTTCTTCGCCTTCTGCCGTCCGGCGAGAGCTGAACTCCAGCGGTCAGTTGCAGCTCTGCCCAACAGCGTGTTCTCAGTTCTGCGGGCAAGCACGCCCTCTTGCCTTGGCCCCGAGAGCAAAGTCCCGAGCGAGCACTCGACTCAGTGCAATGCACCCGGAAGGACGCTCTCGCTCGCCTTTCAAGGAGCGATTCCTAACAGCAGAAGCAGCAGAGGCACAAACTGCATGACGAGAAGGGACAACGTAGAACACGTCTCTGTCCTGGCGCATTTTCGTGTGCGAAACTTCCCTCCGGGTCTTCGGGCCTTGCGAAGCTCTGTGTACTGCGAGCGCTGCTACTCGCAGCTGAGAAGGACCGTGGAGCTAGCGGCGAATTCGGAGAGCTCTTCGCTGCACTGCGCCGCTCGCAAGCGGCTTCGTTCTTCGCCTTCTGCCGTCCGGCGAGAGCTGAACTCCAGCGGTCAGTTGCAGCTCTGCCCAACAGCGTGTTCTCAGTTCTGCGGGCAAGCACGCCCTCTTGCCTTGGCCCCGAGAGCAAAGCCCCGAGCGAGCACTCGACTCAGTGCAATGCACCCGGAAGGACGCTCTCGCTCGCCTTTCAAGGAGCGATTCCTAACAGCAGAAGCAGCAGAGGCACAAACTGCATGACGAGAAGGGACAACGTAGAACACGTCTCTGTCCTGGCGCATTTTCGTGTGCGAAACTTCCCTCCGGGTCTTCGGGCCTTGCGAAGCTCTGTGTACTGCGAGCGCTGCTACTCGCAGCTGAGAAGGACCGTGGAGCTAGCGGCGAATTCGGAGAGCTCTTCGCTGCACTGCGCCGCTCGCAAGCGGCTTCGTTCTTCGCCTTCTGCCGTCCGGCGAGAGCTGAACTCCAGCGGTCAGTTGCAGCTCTGCCCAACAGCGTGTTCTCAGTTCTGCGGGCAAGCACGCCCTCTTGCCTTGGCCCCGAGAGCAAAGTCCCGAGCGAGCACTCGACTCAGTGCAATGCACCCGGAAGGACGCTCTCGCTCGCCTTTCAAGGAGCGATTACCTACAGCAGAAGCAGCAGAGGCACAAACTGCATGACGAGAAGGGACAACGTAGAACACGTCTCTGTCCTGGCGCATTTTCGTGTGCGATACTTCCCTCCGGGTCTTCGGGCCTTGCGAAGCTCTGTGTACTGCGAGCCCTGCTACTCGCAGCTGAGAAGGACCGTGGAGCTAGCGGCGAATTCGGAGAGCTCTTCGCTGCACTGCGCCGCTCGCAAGCGGCTTCGTTCTTCGCCTTCTGCCGTCCGGCGAGAGCTGAACTCCAGCGGTCAGTTGCAGCTCTGCCCAACAGCGTGTTCTCAGTTCTGCGGGCAAGCACGCCCTCTTGCCTTGGCCCCGAGTGCAAATTCCCGAGCGAGCACTCGACTCAGTGCAATGCACCCGGAAGGACGCTCTCGCTCGTCTTTCAAGGAGCGATTACCTACAGCAGAAGCAGCAGAGGCACAAACTGCATGACGAGAAGGGACAACGTAGAACACGTCTCTGTCCTGGCGCATTTTCGTGTGCGATACTTCCCTCCGGGTCTTCGGGCCTTGCGAAGCCCTGTGTACTGCGAGCGCTGCTACTCGCAGCTGAGAAGGACCGTGGAGCTAGCGGCGAATTCGGAGAGCTCTTCGCTGCACTGCGCCGCTCGCAAGCGGCTTCGTTCTTCGCCTTCTGCCGTCCGGCGAGAGCTGAACTCCAGCGGTCAGTTGCAGCTCTGCCCAACAGCGTGTTCTCAGTTCTGCGGGCAAGCACGCCCTCTTGCCTTGGCCCCGAGTGCAAAGTCCCGAGCGAGCACTCGACTCAGTGCAATGCACCCGGAAGGACGCTCTCGCTCGCCTTTCAAGGAGCGATTACCTACAGCAGAAGCAGCAGAGGCACAAACTGCATGACGAGAAGGGACAACGTAGAACACGTCTCTGTCCTGGCGCATTTTCGTGTGCGATACTTCCCTCCGGGTCTTCGGGCCTTGCGAAGCTCTGTGTACTGCGAGCGCTGCTACTCGCAGCTGAGAAGGACCGTGGAGCTAGCGGCGAATTCGGAGAGCTCTTCGCTGCACTGCGCCGCTCGCAAGCGGCTTCGTTCTTCGCCTTCTGCCGTCCGGCGAGAGCTGAACTCCAGCGGTCAGTTGCAGCTCTGCCCAACAGCGTGTTCTCAGTTCTGCGGGCAAGCACGCCCTCTTGCCTTGGCCCCGAGTGCAAAGTCCCGAGCGAGCACTCGACTCAGTGCAATGCACCCGGAAGGACGCTCTCGCTCGTCTTTCAAGGAGCGATTACCTACAGCAGAAGCAGCAGAGGCACAAACTGCATGACGAGAAGGGACAACGTAGAACACGTCTCTGTCCTGGCGCATTTTCGTGTGCGATACTTCCCTCCGGGTCTTCGGGCCTTGCGAAGCTCTGTGTACTGCGAGCGCTGCTACTCGCAGCTGAGAAGGACCGTGGAGCTAGCGGCGAATTCGGAGAGCTCTTCGCTGCACTGCGCCGCTCGCAAGCGGCTTCGTTCTTCGCCTTCTGCCGTCCGGCGAGAGCTGAACTCCAGCGGTCAGTTGCAGCTCTGCCCAACAGCGTGTTCTCAGTTCTGCGGGCAAGCACGCCCTCTTGCCTTGGCCCCGAGTGCAAATTCCCGAGCGAGCACTCGACTCAGTGCAATGCACCCGGAAGGACGCTCTCGCTCGTCTTTCAAGGAGCGATTACCTACAGCAGAAGCAGCAGAGGCACAAACTGCATGACGAGAAGGGACAACGTAGAACACGTCTCTGTCCTGGCGCATTTTCGTGTGCGATACTTCCCTCCGGGTCTTCGGGCCTTGCGAAGCTCTGTGTACTGCGAGCGCTGCTACTCGCAGCTGAGAAGGACCGTGGAGCTAGCGGCGAATTCGGAGAGCTCTTCGCTGCACTGCGCCGCTCGCAAGCGGCTTCGTTCTTCGCCTTCTGCCGTCCGGCGAGAGCTGAACTCCAGCGGTCAGTTGCAGCTCTGCCCAACAGCGTGTTCTCAGTTCTGCGGGCAAGCACGCCCTCTTGCCTTGGCCCCGAGTGCAAAGTCCCGAGCGAGCACTCGACTCAGTGCAATGCACCCGGAAGGACGCTCTCGCTCGTCTTTCAAGGAGCGATTACCTACAGCAGAAGCAGCAGAGGCACAAACTGCATGACGAGAAGGGACAACGTAGAACACGTCTCTGTCCTGGCGCATTTTCGTGTGCGATACTTCCCTCCGGGTCTTCGGGCCTTGCGAAGCCCTGTGTACTGCGAGCGCTGCTACTCGCAGCTTCTAGCGGCGAATTCGGAGAGCTCTTCGCTGCACTGCGCCGCTCGCAAGCGGCTTCGTTCTTCGCCTTTCTGCCGTCCGGCGAGAGCTGAACTCCAGCGGTCAGTTGCAGCTCTGCCAGCAGCGTGTTCTCAGTTCTTGCGGGCAAGCACGCCCTCTTGCCTTGGCCCGAGTGCAAAGTCCCGAGCGAGCACTCGACTCAGTGCAATGCACCCGGAAGGACGCTCTCGCTCGCCTTTCAAGGAGCGATTCCTAACAGCAGAAGCAGCAGAGGCACAAACTGCATGACGAGAAGGGACAACGTAGAACACGTCTCTGTCCTGGCGCATTTTCGTGTGCGATACTTCCCTCCGGGTCTTCGGGCCTTGCGAAGCTCTGTGTACTGCGAGCCCTGCTACTCGCAGCTGAGAAGGACCGTGGAGCTAGCGGCGAATTCGGAGAGCTCTCGCTGCACTGCGCCGCTCGCAAGCGGCTTCGTTCTTCGCCTTCTGCCGTCCGGCGAGAGCTGAACTCCAGCGGTCAGTTGCAGCTCTGCCCAACAGCGTGTTCTCAGTTCTGCGGGCAAGGCACGCCCTCTTGCCTTGGCCCCGAGAGCAAAGTCCCGAGCGAGCACTCGACTCAGTGCAATGCACCCCGGAAGGACGCTCTCGCTCGTCTTTCAAGGGAGCGATTACCTACAGCAGAAGCAGCAGAGGCACAAACTGCATGACGAGAAGGGACAACGTAGAACACGGTCTCTGTCCTGCGCATATTTCGTGGGTGCGATACTTCCCTCCGGGTCTTCGGGCCTTGCGAAGCTCTGTGTACTGCGAGCGCTGCTACTCGCAGCTGAGAAGGACCGTGGAGCTAGCGGGGCGAATTCGGAGAGCTCTTCGCTGCACTGCGCCGCTCGCAAGCGGCTTCGTTCTTCGCCTTCTGCCGTCCGGCGAGAGCTGAACTCCAGCGGTCAGTTGCAGCTCTGGCCCAACAGCGTGTTCTCAGTTCTGCGGGCAAGCACGCCCTCTTGCCTTGGCCCCGAGTGCAAAGTCCCGAGCGAGCACTCGACTCAGTGCAATGCACCCGGAAGGACGCTCTCGCTCGTCTTTCAAGGAGCGATTCCTAACAGCAGAAGCAGCAGAGGCACAAACTGCATGACGAGAAGGGGACAAGAACAGTAGAACACGTCTCTGTCCTGGCGCATTTTCGTGTGCGATACTTCCCTCCGGGTCTTCGGGCCTTGCGAAGCTCTGTGTTACTGCGAGCGCTGCTACTCGCAGCTGAGAAGGACCGTGGAGCTAGCGGCGATTCGGAGAGCTCTTCGCTGCACTGCGCCGCTCGCAAGCGGCTTCGTTCTTCGCCTTCTGCCCGTCCGGCGAGAGCTGAACTCCAGCGGTCAGTTGCAGCTCTGCCCAGCAGCGTGTTCTCAGTTCTGCGGGCAAGCACGCCCTCTTGCCTTGGCCCCGAGTGCAAAGTCCCGAGCGAGCACTCGACTCAGTGCAATGCACCCGGAAGGACGCTCTCGCTCGCCTTTCAAGGAGCGATTCCTAACAGCAGAAGCAGCAGAGGGCACAAACTGCATGACGAGAAGGACAACGTAGAAACACGTCTCTGTCCTGGCGCATTTTCGTGTGCGATACTTCCCTCCGGGTCTTCGGGCCTTGCGAAGCCCTGTGTACTGCGAGCGCTGCTACTCGCAGCTGAGAAGGACCGTGGAGCTAGCGGCGAATTCGGAGAGCTCTTCGCTGCACTGCGCCGCTCGCAAGCGGCTTCGTTCTTCGCCTTCTGCGTCCGGCGAGAGCTGAACTCCAGCGGTCAGTTGCAGCTCTGCCCAACAGCGTGTTCTCAGTTCTGCGGGCAAGCACGCCCTCTTGCCTTGGCCCCGAGTGCAAATTCCGAGCGAGCACTCGACCTCAGTGCAATGCACCCGGAAGGACGCTCTCGCTCGTCTTTCAAGGAGCGATTACCTACAGCAGAAGCAGCAGAGGCACAAACTGCATGACGAGAAGGGACAACGTAGAACACGTCTCTGTCCTGGCGCATTTTCGTGTGCGATACTTCCCTCCGGTCTTCGGGCCTTGCGAAGCTCTGTGTACTGCGAGCCCTGCTACTCGCAGCTGAGAAGGACCGTGGAGCTAGCGGCGAATTCGGAGAGCTCTTCGCTGCACTGCGCCGCTCGCAAGCGGCTTCGTTCTTCGCCTTCTGCGTCCGGCGAGAGCTGAACTCCAGCGGTCAGTTGCAGCTCTGCCCAACAGCGTGTTCTCAGTTCTGCGGGCAAGCACGCCCTCTTGCCTTGGCCCCGAGAGCAAAAGTCCCGAGCGAGCACTCGACTCAGTGCAATGCACCCGGAAGGACGCTCTCGCTCGTCTTTCAAGGGAGCGATTACCTACAGCAGAAGCAGCAGAGGCACAAACTGCATGACGAGAAGGGACAACGTAGAACACGTCTCTGTCCTGGCGCATTTTCGTGTGCGATACTTCCCTCCGGGTCTTCGGGCCTTGCGAAGCTCTGTGTACTGCGAGCGCTGCTACTCGCAGCTGAGAAGGACCGTGGAGCTAGCGGCGAATTCGGAGAGCTCTTCGCTGCACTGCGCCGCTCGCAAGCGGCTTCGTTCTTCGCCTTCTGCCGTCCGGCGAGAGCTGAACTCCAGCGGTCAGTTGCAGCTCTGCCAACAGCGTGTTCTCAGTTCTGCGGGCAAGCACGCCCTCTTGCCTTGGGCCCCGAGTGCAAAAGTCCCGAGCGAGCACTCGACTCAGTGCAATGCACCCGGAAGGACGCTCTCGCTCGTCTTTCAAGGAGCGATTCCTAACAGCAGAAGCAGCAGAGGCACAAACTGCATGACGAGAAGGGACAACGTAGAACACGTCTCTGTCCTGGCGCATTTTCGTGTGCGATACTTCCCTCCGGGTCTTCGGGCCTTGCGAAGCTCTGTGTACTGCGAGCGCTGCTACTCGCAGCTGAGAAGGACCGTGGAGCTAGCGGCGAATTCGGAGAGCTCTTCGCTGCACTGCGCCGCTCGCAAGCGGCTTCGTTCTTCGCCTTCTGCCGTCCGGCGAGAGCTGAACTCCAGCGGTCAGTTGCAGCTCTGCCCAGCAGCGTGTTCTCAGTTCTGCGGGCAAGCACGCCCTCTTGCCTTGGCCCCGAGTGCAAAGTCCCGAGCGAGCACTCGACTCAGTGCAATGCACCCGAAGGACGCTCTCGCTCGCCTTTCAAGGAGCGATTCCTAACAGCAGAAGCAGCAGAGGCACAAACTGCATGACGAGAAGGGACAACGTAGAACACGTCTCTGTCCTGGCGCATTTTCGTGTGCGATACTTCCCTCCGGGTCTTCGGGCCTTGCGAAGCCCTGTGTACTGCGAGCGCTGCTACTCGCAGCTGAGAAGGACCGTGGAGCTAGCGGCGAATTCGGAGAGCTCTTCGCTGCACTGCGCCGCTCGCAAGCGGCTTCGTTCTTCGCCTTCTGCCGTCCGGCGAGAGCTGAACTCCAGCGGTCAGTTGCAGC
This sequence comes from Sturnus vulgaris, assembly GCF_052056855.1. Classification (NCBI taxonomy): domain Eukaryota; kingdom Metazoa; phylum Chordata; class Aves; order Passeriformes; family Sturnidae; genus Sturnus; species Sturnus vulgaris. The sequence continues at coordinate 105,731 of NW_028276352.1, forward strand.
TCTGCCCAACAGCGTGTTCTCAGTTCTGCGGGCAAGCACGCCCTCTTGCCTTGGCCCCGAGTGCAAATTCCCGAGCGAGCACTCGACTCAGTGCAATGCACCCGGAAGGACGCTCTCGCTCGTCTTTCAAGGAGCGATTACCTACAGCAGAAGCAGCAGAGCACAAACTGCATGACGAGAAGGGACAACGTAGAACACGTCTCTGTCCTGGCGCATTTTCGTGTGCGATACTTCCCTCCGGGTCTTCGGGCCTTGCGAAGCTCTGTGTACTGCGAGCGCTGCTACTCGCAGCTGAGAAGGACCGTGGAGCTAGCGGCGAATTCGGAGAGCTCTTCGCTGCACTGCGCCGCTCGCTAGCGGCTTCGTTCTTCGCCTTCTGCCGTCCGGCGAGAGCTGAACTCCAGCGGTCAGTTGCAGCTCTGCCCAACAGCGTGTTCTCAGTTCTGCGGGCAAGCACGCCCTCTTGCCTTGGCCCCGAGTGCAAATTCCCGAGCGAGCACTCGACTCAGTGCAATGCACCCGGAAGGACGCTCTCGCTCGTCTTTCAAGGAGCGATTACCTACAGCAGAAGCAGCAGAGGCACAAACTGCATGACGAGAAGGGACAACGTAGAACACGTCTCTGTCCTGGCGCATTTCGTGTGCGATACTTCCCTCCGGGTCTTCGGGCCTTGCGAAGCTCTGTGTACTGCGAGCGCTGCTACTCGCAGCTGAGAAGGACCGTGGAGCTAGCGGCGAATTCGGAGAGCTCTTCGCTGCACTGCGCCGCTCGCAAGCGGCTTCGTTCTTCGCCTTCTGCCGTCCGGCGAGAGCTGAACTCCAGCGGTCAGTTGCAGCTCTGCCCAACAGCGTGTTCTCAGTTCTGCGGGCAAGCACGCCCTCTTGCCTTGGCCCCGAGTGCAAATTCCCGAGCGAGCACTCGACTCAGTGCAATGCACCCGGAAGGACGCTCTCGCTCGTCTTTCAAGGAGCGATTACCTACAGCAGAAGCAGCAGAGGCACAAACTGCATGACGAGAAGGGACAACGTAGAACACGTCTCTGTCCTGGCGCATTTCGTGTGCGATACTTCCCTCCGGGTCTTCGGGCCTTGCGAAGCTCTGTGTACTGCGAGCCCTGCTACTCGCAGCTGAGAAGGACCGTGGAGCTAGCGGCGAATTCGGAGAGCTCTTCGCTGCACTGCGCCGCTCGCAAGCGGCTTCGTTCTTCGCCTTCTGCCGTCCGGCGAGAGCTGAACTCCAGCGGTCCAGTTGCAGCTCTGCCCAACAGCGTGTTCTCAGTTCTGCGGGCAAGCACGCCCTCTTGCCTTGGCCCCGAGAGCAAAGTCCCGAGCGAGCACTCGACTCAGTGCAATGCACCCGGAAGGACGCTCTCGCTCGTCTTTCAAGGAGCGATTACCTACAGCAGAAGCAGCAGAGGCACAAACTGCATGACGAGAAGGGACAACGTAGAACACGTCTCTGTCCTGGCGCATTTTCGTGTGCGATACTTCCCTCCGGGTCTTCGGGCCTTGCGAAGCTCTGTGTACTGCGAGCGCTGCTACTCGCAGCTGAGAAGGACCGTGGAGCTAGCGGCGAATTCGGAGAGCTCTTCGCTGCACTGCGCCGCTCGCAAGCGGCTTCGTTCTTCGCCTTCTGCCGTCCGGCGAGAGCTGAACTCCAGCGGTCAGTTGCAGCTCTGCCCAACAGCGTGTTCTCAGTTCTGCGGGCAAGCACGCCCTCTTGCCTTGGCCCCGAGTGCAAAGTCCCGAGCGAGCACTCGACTCAGTGCAATGCACCCGGAAGACGCTCTCGCTCGTCTTTCAAGGAGCGATTCCTAACAGCAGGAAGCAGCAGAGGCACAAACTGCATGACGAGAAGGGACAGACGTAGAACACGTCTCTGTCCTGGCGCATTTTCGTGTGCGATACTTCCCTCCGGGTCTTCGGGCCTTGCGAAGCTCTGTGTACTGCGAGCGCTGCTACTCGCAGCTGAGAAGGACCGTGGAGCTAGCGGCGAATTCGGAGAGCTCTTCGCTGCACTGCGCCGCTCGCAAGCGGCTTCGTTCTTCGCCTTCTGCCGTCCGGCGAGAGCTGAACTCCAGCGGTCAGTTTGCAGCTCTGCCCAGCAGCGTGTTCTCAGTTCTGCGGGCAAGCACGCCCTCTTTGCCTTGGCCCCGAGTGCAAAGTCCCGAGCGAGCACTCGACTCAGTGCAATGCACCCGGAAGGACGCTCTCGCTCGCCTTTCAAGGAGCGATTCCTAACAGCAGAAGCAGCAGAGGCACAAACTGCATGACGAGAAGGGACAACGTAGAACACGTCTCTGTCCTGGCGCATTTTCGTGTGCGATACTTCCCTCCGGGTCTTCGGGCCTTGCGAAGCCCTGTGTACTGCGAGCGCTGCTACTCGCAGCTGAGAAGGACCGTGGAGCTAGCGGCGAATTCGGAGAGCTCTTTCGCTGCACTGCGCCGCTCGCAAGCGGCTTCGTTCTTCGCCTTCTGCCGTCCGGCGAGAGCTGAACTCCAGCGGTCAGTTGCAGCTCTGCCCAACAGCGTGTTCTCAGTTCTGCGGGCAAGCACGCCCTCTTGCCTTGCCCCGAGTGCAAATTCCCGAGCGAGCACTCGACTCAGTGCAATGCACCCGGAAGGACGCTCTCGCTCGTCTTTCAAGGAGCGATTACCTACAGCAGAAGCAGCAGAGGCACAAACTGCATGACGAGAAGGGACAACGTAGAACACGTCTCTGTCCTGGCGCATTTTCGTGTGCGATACTTCCTCCGGGTCTTCGGGCCTTGCGAAGCTCTGTGTACTGCGAGCGCTGCTACTCGCAGCTGAGAAGGACCGTGGAGCTAGCGGCGAATTCGGAGAGCTCTTCGCTGCACTGCGCCGCTCGCAAGCGGCTTCGTTCTTCGCCTTCTGCCGTCCGGCGAGAGCTGAACTCCAGCGGTCAGTTGCAGCTCTGCCCAACAGCGTGTTCTCAGTTCTGCGGGCAAGCACGCCCTCTTGCCTTGGCCCCGAGTGCAAATTCCCGAGCGAGCACTCGACTCAGTGCAATGCACCCGGAAGGACGCTCTCGCTCGTCTTTCAAGGAGCGATTACCTACAGCAGAAGCAGCAGAGGCACAAACTGCATGACGAGAAGGGACAACGTAGAACACGTCTCTGTCCTGGCGCATTTTCGTGTGCGATACTTCCCTCCGGGTCTTCGGGCCTTGCGAAGCTCTGTGTACTGCGAGCGCTGCTACTCGCAGCTGAGAAGGACCGTGGAGCTAGCGGCGAATTCGGAGAGCTCTTCGCTGCACTGCGCCGCTCGCAAGCGGCTTCGTTCTTCGCCTTCTGCCGTCCGGCGAGAGCTGAACTCCAGCGGTCAGTTGCAGCTCTGCCCAACAGCGTGTTCTCAGTTCTGCGGGCAAGCACGCCCTCTTGCCTTGGCCCCGAGTGCAAATTCCCGAGCGAGCACTCGACTCAGTGCAATGCACACCGGAGGACGCTCTCGCTCGTCTTTCAAGGAGCGATTACCTACAGCAGAAGCAGCAGAGGCACAAACTGCATGACGAGAAGGGACAACGTAGAACACGTCTCTGTCCTGGCGCATTTTCGTGTGCGATACTTCCTCCGGGTCTTCGGGCCTTGCGAAGCTCTGTGTACTGCGAGCGCTGCTACTCGCAGCTGAGAACGACCGTGGAGCTAGCGGCGAATTCGGAGAGCTCTTCGCTGCACTGCGCCGCTCGCAAGCGGCTTCGTTCTTCGCCTTCTGCCGTCCGGCGAGAGCTGAACTCCAGCGGTCAGTTGCAGCTCTGCCCAACAGCGTGTTCTCAGTTCTGCGGGCAAGCACGCCCCTCTTGCCTTGGCCCCGAGTGCAAAGTCCCGAGCGAGCACTCGACTCAGTGCAATGCACCCGGAAGGACGCTCTCGCTCGCCTTTCAAGGAGCGATTACCTACAGCAGAAGCAGCAGAGGCACAAACTGCATGACGAGAAGGGACAACGTAGAACACGTCTCTGTCCTGGCGCATTTCGTGTGCGATACTTCCCTCCGGGTCTTCGGGCCTTGCGAAGCTCTGTGTACTGCGAGCGCTGCTACTCGCAGCTGAGAAGGACCGTGGAGCTAGCGGCGATTCGGAGAGCTCTTCGCTGCACTGCGCCGCTCGCAAGCGGCTTCGTTCTTCGCCTTCTGCCGTCCGGCGAGAGCTGAACTCCAGCGGTCAGTTGCAGCTCTGCCCAACAGCGTGTTCTCAGTTCTGCGGGGCAAGCACGCCCTCTTGCCTTGGCCCCGAGTGCAAAGTCCCGAGCGAGCACTCGACTCAGTGCAATGCACCCGGAAGGACGCTCTCGCTCGTCTTCAAGGAGCGATTACCTACAGCAGAAGCAGCAGAGGCACAAACTGCATGACGAGAAGGGACAACGTAGAACACGTCTCTGTCCTGGCGCATTTTCGTGTGCGATACTTCCCTCCGGGTCTTCGGGCCTTGCGAAGCTCTGTGTACTGCGAGCCCTGCTACTCGCAGCTGAGAAGGACCGTGGAGCTAGCGGCGAATTCGGAGAGCTCTTCGCTGCACTGCGCCGCTCGCAAGCGGCTTCGTTCTTCGCCTTCTGCCGTCGGCGAGAGCTGAACTCCAGCGGTCAGTTGCAGCTCTGCCCAACAGCGTGTTCTCAGTTCTGCGGGCAAGCACGCCCTCTTGCCTTGGCCCCGAGAGCAAAGTCCCGAGCGAGCACTCGACTCAGTGCAAATGCACCCGGAAGGACGCTCTCGCTCGTCTTTCAAGGAGCGATTACCTACAGCAGAAGCAGCAGAGGCACAAACTGCATGACGAGAAGGGACAACGTAGAACACGTCTCTGTCCTGGCGCATTTTCGTGTGCGATACTTCCCTCCGGGTCTTCGGGCCTTGCGAAGCTCTGTGTACTGCGAGCGCTGCTACTCGCAGCTGAGAAGGACCGTGGAGCTAGCGGCGAATTCGGAGAGCTCTTCGCTGCACTGCGCCGCTCGCAAGCGGCTTCGTTCTTCGCCTTCTGCCGTCCGGCGAGAGCTGAACTCCAGCGGTCAGTTGCAGCTCTGCCCAACAGCGTGTTCTCAGTTCTGCGGGCAAGCACGCCCTCTTGCCTTGGCCCCGAGTGCAAAGTCCCGAGCGAGCACTCGACTCAGTGCAATGCACCCGGAAGGACGCTCTCGCTCGTCTTTCAAGGAGCGATTCCTAACAGCAGAAGCAGCAGAGGCACAAACTGCATGACGAGAAGGGACAACGTAGAACACGTCTCTGTCCTGGCGCATTTTCGTGTGCGATACTTCCCTCCGGGGTCTTCGGCCTTGCGAAGCTCTGTGTACTGCGAGCGCTGCTACTCGCAGCTGAGAAGGACCGTGGAGCTAGCGGCGAATTCGGAGAGCTCTTCGCTGCACTGCGCCGCTCGCAAGCGGCTTCGTTCTTCGCCTTCTGCCGTCCGGCGAGAGCTGAACTCCAGCGGTCAGTTGCAGCTCTGCCCAACAGCGTGTTCTCAGTTCTGCGGGCAAGCACGCCCTCTTGCCTTGGCCCCGAGTGCAAAGTCCCCGAGCGAGCACTCGACTCAGTGCAATGCACCCGGAAGGACGCTCTCGCTCGTCTTTCAAGGAGCGATTACCTACAGCAGAAGCAGCAGAGTGCACAAACTGCATGACGAGAAGGGACAACGTAGAACACGTCTCTGTCCTGGCGCATTTTCGTGTGCGATACTTCCCTCCGGGTCTTCGGGCCTTGCAAGCTCTGTGTACTGCGAGCGCTGCTACTCGCAGCTGAGAAGGACCGTGGAGCTAGCGGCGAATTCGGAGAGCTCTTCGCTGCACTGCGCCGCTCGCAAGCGGCTTCGTTCTTCGCCTTCTGCCGTCCGGCGAGAGCTGAACTCCAGCGGTCAGTTGCAGCTCTGCCCAACAGCGTGTTCTCAGTTCTGCGGGCAAGCACGCCCTCTTGCCTTGGCCCCGAGTGCAAATTCCCGAGCGAGCACTCGACTCAGTGCAATGCACCCGGAAGGACGCTCTCGCTCGTCTTTCAAGGAGCGATTACCTACAGCAGAAGCAGCAGAGGCACAAACTGCATGACGAGAAGGGACAACGTAGAACACGTCTCTGTCCTGGCGCATTTTCGTGTGCGATACTTCCCTCCGGGTCTTCGGGCCTTGCGAAGCCCTGTGTACTGCGAGCCCTGCTACTCGCAGCTGAGAAGGACCGTGGAGCTAGCGGCGAATTCGGAGAGCTCTTCGCTGCACTGCGCCGCTCGCAAGCGGCTTCGTCTTCGCCTTCTGCCGTCCGGCGAGAGCTGAACTCCAGCGGTCAGTTGCAGCTCTGCCCAACAGCGTGTTCTCAGTTCTGCGGGCAAGCACGCCCTCTTGCCTTGGCCCCGAGAGCAAAGTCCCGAGCGAGCACTCGACCTCAGTGCAATGCACCCGGAAGGACGCTCTCGCTCGTCTTTCAAGGAGCGATTACCTACAGCAGAAGCAGCAGAGGCACAAACTGCATGACGAGAAGGGACAACGTAGAACACGTCTCTGTCCTGGCGCATTTTCGTGTGCGATACTTCCCTCCGGTCTTCGGGGCCTTGCGAAGCTCTGTGTACTGCGAGCGCTGCTACTCGCAGCTGAGAAGGACCGTGGAGCTAGCGGCGAATTCGGAGAGCTCTTCGCTGCACTGCGCCGCTCGCAAGCGGCTTCGTTCTTCGCCTTCTGCCGTCCGGCGAGAGCTGAACTCCAGCGGTCAGTTGCAGCTCTGCCCAACAGCGTGTTCTCAGTTCTGCGGGCAAGCACGCCCTCTTGCCTTGGCCCCGAGTGCAAAGTCCCGAGCGAGCACTCGACTCAGTGCAATGCACCCGAAGGACGCTCTCGCTCGCCTTTCAAGGAGCGATTCCTAACAGCAGAAGCAGCAGAGGCACAAACTGCATGACGAGAAGGGACAACGTAGAACACGTCTCTGTCCTGGCGCATTTTCGTGTGCGATACTTCCCTCCGGGTCTTCGGGCCTTGCGAAGCTCTGTGTACTGCGAGCGCTGCTACTCGCAGCTGAGAAGGACCGTGGAGCTAGCGGCGAATTCGGAGAGCTCTTCGCTGCACTGCGCCGCTCGCAAGCGGCTTCGTTCTTCGCCTTCTGCCGTCCGGCGAGAGCTGAACTCCAGCGGTCAGTTGCAGCTCTGCCCAGCAGCGTGTTCTCAGTTCTGCGGGCAAGCACGCCCTCTTGCCTTGGCCCCGAGTGCAAAGTCCCGAGCGAGCACTCGACTCAGTGCAATGCACCCGGAAGGACGCTCTTCGCTCGCCTTTCAAGGAGCGATTCCTAACAGCAGAAGCAGCAGAGGCACAAACTGCATGACGAGAAGGGACAACGTAGAACACGTCTCTGTCCTGGCGCATTTTCGTGTGCGATACTTCCCTCCGGGTCTTCGGGCCTTGCGAAGCCCTGTGTACTGCGAGCGCTGCTACTCGCAGCTGAGAAGGACCGTGGAGCTAGCGGCGAATTCGGAGAGCTCTTCGCTGCACTGCGCCGCTCGCAAGCGGCTTCGTTCTTCGCCTTCTGCCGTCCGGCGAGAGCTGAACTCCAGCGGTCAGTTGCAGCTCTGCCCAACAGCGTGTTCTCAGTTCTGCGGGCAAGCACGCCCTCTTGCCTTGGCCCCGAGTGCAAATTCCCGAGCGAGCACTCGACTCAGTGCAATGCACCCGGAAGGACGCTCTCGCTCGTCTTTCAAGGAGCGATTACCTACAGCAGAAGCAGCAGAGGCACAAACTGCATGACGAGAAGGGACAACGTAGAACACGTCTCTGTCCTGGCGCATTTTCGTGTGCGATACTTCCCTCCGGGTCTTCGGGCCTTGCGAAGCTCTGTGTACTGCGAGCGCTGCTACTCGCAGCTGAGAAGGACCGTGGAGCTAGCGGCGATTCGGAGAGCTCTTCGCTGCACTGCGCCGCTCGCAAGCGGCTTCGTTCTTCGCCTTCTGCCGTCCGGCCGAGAGCTGAACTCCAGCGGTCAGTTGCAGCTCTGCCCAACAGCGTGTTCTCAGTTCTGCGGGCAAGCACGCCCTCTTGCCTTGGCCCCGAGTGCAAATTCCCGAGCGAGCACTCGACTCAGTGCAATGCACCCGGAAGGACGCTCTCGCTCGTCTTTCAAGGAGCGATTACCTACAGCAGAAGCAGCAGAGGCACAAACTGCATGACGAGAAGGGACAACGTAGAACACGTCTCTGTCCTGGCGCATTTTCGTGTGCGATACTTCCCTCCGGGTCTTCGGCCTTGCGAAGCTCTGTGTACTGCGAGCCCTGCTACTCGCAGCTGAGAAGGACCGTGGAGCTAGCGGCGAATTCGGAGAGCTCTTCGCTGCACTGCGCCGCTCGCAAGCGGCTTCGTTCTTCGCCTTCTGCCGTCCGGCGAGAGCTGAACTCCAGCGGTCAGTTGCAGCTCTGCCCAACAGCGTGTTCTCAGTTCTGCGGGCAAGCACGCCCTCTTGCCTTGGCCCCGAGAGCAAAGTCCCGAGCGAGCACTCGACTCAGTGCAATGCCACCCGGAAGGACGCTCTCGCTCGTCTTTCAAGGAGCGATTACCTACAGCAGAAGCAGCAGAGGCACAAACTGCATGACGAGAAGGGACAAACGTAGAACACGTCTCTGTCCTGGCGCATTTTCGTGTGCGATACTTCCTCCGGGCCGGTCTTCGGGCCTTGCGAAGCCCTGTGTACTGCGAGCCCTGCTACTCGCAGCTGAGAAGGACCGTGGAGCTAGCGGCGAATTCGGAGAGCTCTTCGCTGCACTGCGCCGCTCGCAAGCGGCTTCGTTCTTCGCCTTCTGCCGTCCGGCGAGAGCTGAACTCCAGCGGTCAGTTGCAGCTCTGCCCAACAGCGTGTTCTCAGTTCTGCGGGCAAGCACGCCCTCTTGCCTTGGCCCCGAGTGCAAATTCCCGAGCGAGCACTCGACTCAGTGCAATGCACCCGGAAGGACGCTCTCGCTCGTCTTTCAAGGAGCGATTACCTACAGCAAAAGCAGCAGAGGCACAAACTGCATGACGAGAAGGGACAACGTAGAACACGTCTCTGTCCTGGCGCATTTTCGTGTGCGATACTTCCCTCCGGGTCTTCGGGCCTTGCGAAGCTCTGTGTACTGCGAGCGCTGCTACTCGCAGCTGAGAAGGACCGTGGAGCTAGCGGCGAATTCGGAGAGCTCTTCGCTGCACTGCGCCGCTCGCAAGCGGCTTCGTTCTTCGCCTTCTGCCGTCCGGCGAGAGCTGAACTCCAGCGGTCAGTTGCAGCTCTGCCCAACAGCGTGTTCTCAGTTCTGCGGGCAAGCACGCCCTCTTGCCTTGGCCCCGAGTGCAAAGTCCCGAGCGAGCACTCGACTCAGTGCAATGCACCCGGAAGGACGCTCTCGCTCGCCTTTCAAGGAGCGATTCCTAACAGCAGAAGCAGCAGAGGCACAAACTGCATGACGAGAAGGGACAACGTAGAACACGTCTCTGTCCTGGCGCATTTTCGTGTGCGATACTTCCCTCCGGGTCTTCGGGCCTTGCGAAGCTCTGTGTACTGCGAGCCCTGCTACTCGCAGCTGAGAAGGACCGTGGAGCTAGCGGCGAATTCGGAGAGCTCTTCGCTGCACTGCGCCGCTCGCAAGCGGCTTCGTTCTTCGCCTTCTGCCGTCCGGCGAGAGCTGAACTCCAGCGGTCAGTTGCAGCTCTGCCCAACAGCGTGTTCTCAGTTCTGCGGGCAAGCACGCCCTCTTGCCTTGGCCCCGAGAGCAAAGTCCCGAGCGAGCACTCGACTCAGTGCAATGCACCCGGAAGGACGCTCTCAGCTCGTCTTTCAAGGAGCGATTACCTACAGCAGAAGCAGCAGAGGCACAAACTGCATGACGAGAAGGGACAACGTAGAACACGTCTCTGTCCTGGCGCATTTTCGTGTGCGATACTTCCCTCCGGGTCTTCGGGCCTTGCGAAGCTCTGTGTACTGCGAGCCCTGCTACTTCGCAGCTGAGAAGGACCGTGGAGCTAGCGGCGAATTCGGAGAGCTCTTCGCTGCACTGCGCCGCTCGCAAGCGGCTTCGTTCTTCGCCTTCTGCCGTCCGGCGAGAGCTGAACTCCAGCGGTCAGTTGCAGCTCTGCCCAACAGCGTGTTCTCAGTTCTGCGGGCAAGCACGCCCTCTTGCCTGGCCCCGAGAGCAAAGTCCCGAGCGAGCACTCGACTCAGTGCAATGCACCCGGAAGGACGCTCTCGCTCGTCTTTCAAGGAGCGATTACCTACAGCAGAAGCAGCAGAGGCACAAACTGCATGACGAGAAGGGACAACGTAGAACACGTCTCTGTCCTGGCGCATTTTCGTGTGCGATACTTCCCTCCGGGTCTTCGGGCCTTGCGAAGCTCTGTGTACTGCGAGCGCTGCTACTCGCAGCTGAGAAGGACCGTGGAGCTAGCGGCGAATTCGAGAGCTCTTCGCTGCACTGCGCCGCTCGCAAGCGGCTTCGTTCTTCGCCTTCTGCCGTCCGGCGAGAGCTGAACTCCAGCGGTCAGTTGCAGCTCTGCCCAACAGCGTGTTCTCAGTTCTGCGGGCAAGCACGCCCTCTTGCCTTGGCCCCGAGTGCAAAGTCCCGAGCGAGCACTCGACTCAGTGCAATGCACCCGGAAGGACGCTCTCGCTCGTCTTTCAAGGAGCGATTCCTAACAGCAGAAGCAGCAGAGGCACAAACTGCATGACGAGAAGGGACAACGTAGAACACGTCTCTGTCCCTGGCGCATTTTCGTGTGCGATACTTCCCTCCGGGTCTTCGGGCCTTGCGAAGCTCTGTGTACTGCGAGCGCTGCTACTCGCAGCTGAGAAGGACCGTGGAGCTAGCGGCGAATTCGGAGAGCTCTTCGCTGCACTGCGCCGCTCGCAAGCGGCTTCGTTCTTCGCCTTCTGCCGTCCGGCGAGAGCTGAACTCCAGCGGTCAGTTGCAGCTCTGCCCAGCAGCGTGTTCTCAGTTCTGCGGGGCAAGCACGCCCTCTTGCCTGGCCCCGAGTGCAAAGTCCCGAGCGAGCACTCGACTCAGTGCAATGCACCCGGAAGGACGCTCTCGCTCGCCTTTCAAGGAGCGATTCCTAACAGCAGAAGCAGCAGAGGCACAAACTGCATGACGAGAAGGGACAACGTAGAACACGTCTCTGTCCTGGCGCATTTTCGTGTGCGATACTTCCCTCCGGGTCTTCGGGCCTTGCGAAGCCCTGTGTACTGCGAGCGCTGCTACTCGCAGCTGAGAAGGACCGTGGAGCTAGCGGCGAATTCGGAGAGCTCTTCGCTGCACTGCGCCGCTCGCAAGCGGCTTCGTTCTTCGCCTTCTGCCGTCCGGCGAGAGCTGAACTCCAGCGGTCAGTTGCAGCTCTGCCCAACAGCGTGTTCTCAGTTCTGCGGCAGCACGCCCTCTTGCCTTGGCCCCGAGTGCAAAGTCCCGAGCGAGCACTCGACTCAGTGCAATGCACCCGGAAGGACGCTCTCAGCTCGCCTTTCAAGGAGCGATTCCTAACAGCAGAAGCAGCAGAGGCACAAACTGCATGACGAGAAGGGGACAACGTAGAACACGTCTCTGTCCTGGCGCATTTTCGTGTGCGATACTTCCCTCCGGGTCTTCGGGCCTTGCGAAGCTCTGTGTACTGCGAGCCCTGCTACTCGCAGCTGAGAAGGACCGTGGAGCTAGCGGCGAATTCGGAGAGCTCTTCGCTGCACTGCGCCGCTCGCAAGCGGCTTCGTTCTTCGCCTTCTGCCGTCCGGCGAGAGCTGAACTCCAGCGGTCAGTTGCAGCTCTGCCCAACAGCGTGTTCTCAGTTCTGCGGGCAAGCACGCCCTCTTGCCTTGGCCCCGAGAGCAAAGTCCCGAGCGAGCACTCGACTCAGTGCAATGCACCCGGAGGACGCTCTCGGCTCGTCTTTCAAGGAGCGATTACCTACAGCAGAAGCAGCAGAGGCACAAACTGCATGACGAGAAGGGACAACGTAGAACACGTCTCTGTCCTGGCGCATTTTCGTGTGCGATACTTCCCTCCGGGTCTTCGGGCCTTGCGAAGCTCTGTGTACTGCGAGCCCTGCTACTCGCAGCTGAGAAGGACCGTGGAGCTAGCGGCGAATTCGGAGAGCTCTTCGCTGCACTGCGCCGCTCGCAAGCGGCTTCGTTCTTCGCCTTCTGCCGTCCGGCGAGAGCTGAACTCCAGCGGTCAGTTGCAGCTCTGCCCAACAGCGTGTTCTCAGTTCTGCGGCAAGCACGCCCTCTTGCCTTGGCCCCGAGAGCAAAGTCCCGAGCGAGCACTCGACTCAGTGCAATGCACCCGGAAGGACGCTCTCGCTCGTCCTTTCAAGGAGCGATTACCTACAGCAGAAGCAGCAGAGGCACAAACTGCATGACGAGAAGGGACAACGTAGAACACGTCTCTGTCCTGGCGCATTTTCGTGTGCGATACTTCCCTCCGGGTCTTCGGGCCTTGCGAAGCTCTGTGTACTGCGAGCGCTGCTACTCGCAGCTGAGAAGGACCGTGGAGCTAGCGGCGAATTCGGAGAGCTCTTCGCTGCACTGCGCCGCTCGCAAGCGGCTTCGTTCTTCGCCTTCTGCCGTCCGGCGAGAGCTGAACTCCAGCGGTCAGTTGCAGCTCTGCCCAACAGCGTGTTCTCAGTTCTGCGGGCAAGCACGCCCTCTTGCCTTGGCCCCGAGTGCAAAGTCCGCGAGCACTCGACTCAGTCGCAGTGCAATGCACCCGGAAGGACGCTCTCGCTCGTCTTTCAAGGAGCGATTCCTAACAGCAGAAGCAGCAGAGGCACAAACTGCATGACGAGAAGGGACAACGTAGAACACGTCTCTGTCCTGGCGCATTTTCGTGTGCGATACTTCCCTCCGGGTCTTCGGGCCTTGCGAAGCTCTGTGTACTGCGAGCGGCGCAGTGCAGCGAAGAGCTCTCCGCGAATTCGCCGCTAGCTCCACGGTCCTTCTCAGCTGCGAGTAGCAGCGCTCGCAGTACACAGAGCTTCGCAAGGCCCGAAGACCCGGAGGGAAGTATCGCACACGAAAATGCGCCAGGACAGAGACGTGTTCTACGTTGTCCCTTCTCGTCATGCAGTTTGTGCCTCTGCTGCTTCTGCTGTTAGGAATCGCTCCTTGAAAGACGAGCGAGAGCGTCCTTCCGGGTGCATTGCACTGAGTCGAGTGCTCGCTCGGGACTTTGCACTCGGGGCCAAGGCAAGAGGGCGTGCTTGCCCGCAGAACTGAGAACACGCTGTTGGGCAGAGCTGCAACTGACCGCTGGAGTTCAGCTCTCGCCGGACGGCAGAAGGCGAAGAACGAAGCCGCTTGCGAGCGGCGCAGTGCAGCGAAGAGCTCTCCGAATTCGCCGCTAGCTCCACGGTCCCTTCTCAGCTGCGAGTAGCAGCGCTCGCAGTACACAGAGCTTCGCAAGGCCCGAAGACCCGGAGGGAAGTATCGCACACGAAAATGCGCCAGGACAGAGACGTGTTCTACGTTGTCCCTTCTCGTCATGCAGTTTGTGCCTCTGCTGCTTCTGCTGTAGGTAATCGCTCCTTGAAAGACGAGCGAGAGCGTCCTTCCGGGTGCATTGCACTGAGTCGAGTGCTCGCTCGGGACTTTGCTCTCGGGGCCAAGGCAAGAGGGCGTGCTTGCCCGCAGAACTGAGAACACGCTGTTGGGCAGAGCTGCAACTGACCGCTGGAGTTCAGCTCTCGCGGACGGCAGAAGGCGAAGAACGAAGCCGCTTGCGAGCGGCGCAGTGCAGCGAAGAGCTCTCCGAATTCGCCGCTAGCTCCACGGTCCTTCTCAGCTGCGAGTAGCAGGGCTCGCAGTACACAGAGCTTCGCAAGGCCCGAAGACCCGGAGGGAAGTATCGCACACGAAAATGCGCCAGGACAGAGACGTGTTCTACGTTGTCCCTTCTCGTCATGCAGTTTGTGCCTCTGCTGCTTCTGCTGTAGGTAATCGCTCCTTGAAAGACGAGCGAGAGCGTCCTTCCGGGTGCATTGCACTGAGTCGAGTGCTCGCTCGGGACTTTGCTCTCGGGGCCAAGGCAAGAGGGCGTGCTTGCCCGCAGAACTGAGAACACGCTGTTGGGCAGAGCTGCAACTGACCGCTGGAGTTCAGCTCTCGCCGGACGGCAGAAGGCGAAGAACGAAGCCGCTTGCGAGCGGCGCAGTGCAGCGAAGAGCTCTCCGAATTCGCCGCTAGCTCCACGGTCCTTCTCAGCTGCGAGTAGCAGGGCTCGCAGTACACAGAGCTTCGCAAGGCCCGAAGACCCGGAGGGAAGTATCGCACACGAAAATGCGCCAGGACAGAGACGTGTTCTACGTTGTCCCTTCTCGTCATGCAGTTTGTGCCTCTGCTGCTTCTGCTGTTAGGAATCGCTCCTTGAAAGGCGAGCGAGAGCGTCCTTCCGGGTGCATTGCACTGAGTCGAGTGCTCGCTCGGGACTTTGCACTCGGGGCCAAGGCAAGAGGGCGTGCTTGCCCGCAGAACTGAGAACACGCTGTTGGGCAGAGCTGCAACTGACCGCTGAGTTCAGCTCTCGCCGGACGGCAGAAGGCGAAGAACGAAGCCGCTTGCGAGCGGCGCAGTGCAGCGAAGAGCTCTCCGAATTCGCCGCTAGCTCCACGGTCCTTCTCAGCTGCGAGTAGCAGCGCTCGCAGTACACAGGGCTTCGCAAGGCCCGAAGACCCGGAGGGAAGTATCGCACACGAAAATGCGCCAGGACAGAGACGTGTTCTACGTTGTCCCTTCTCGTCATGCAGTTTGTGCCTCTGCTGCTTCTGCTGTTAGGAATCGCTCCTTGAAAGGCGAGCGAGAGCGTCCTTCCGGGTGCATTGCACTGAGTCGAGTGCTCGCTCGGGACTTTGCACTCGGGGCCAAGGCAAGAGGGCGTGCTTGCCCGCAGAACTGAGAACACGCTGCTGGGCAGAGCTGCAACTGACCGCTGGAGTTCAGCTCTCGCCGGACGGCAGAAGGCGAAGAACGAAGCCGCTTGCGAGCGGCGCAGTGCAGCGAAGAGCTCTCCGAATTCGCCGCTAGCTCCACGGTCCTTCTCAGCTGCGAGTAGCAGCGCTCGCAGTACACAGAGCTTCGCAAGGCCGAAGACCCGAGGGAAGTATCGCACACGAAAATGCGCCAGGACAGAGACGTGTTCTACGTTGTCCCTTCTCGTCATGCAGTTTGTGCCTCTGCTGCTTCTGCTGTTAGGAATCGCTCCTTGAAAGACGAGCGAGAGCGTCCTTCCGGGTGCATTGCACTGAGTCGAGTGCTCGCTCGGGACTTTGCACTCGGGCCAAGGGCAAGAGGGCGTGCTTGCCCGCAGAACTGAGAACACGCTGTTGGGCAGAGCTGCAACTGACCGCTGGAGTTCAGCTCTCGCCGGACGGCAGAAGGCGAAGAACGAAGCCGCTTGCGAGCGGCGCAGTGCAGCGAAGAGCTCTCCGAATTCGCCGCTAGCTCCACGGTCCTTCTCAGCTGCGAGTAGCAGCGCTCGCAGTACACAGAGCTTCGCAAGGCCCGAAGACCCGGAGGGAAGTATCGCACACGAAAATGCGCCAGGACAGAGACGTGTTCTACGTTGTCCCTTCTCGTCATGCAGTTTGTGCCTCTGCTGCTTCTGCTGTAGGTAATCGCTCCTTGAAAGACGAGCGAGAGCGTCCTTCCGGGTGCATTGCACTGAGTCGAGTGCTCGCTCGGGACTTTGCTCTCGGGGCCAAGGCAAGAGGGCGTGCTTGCCCGCAGAACTGAGAACACGCTGTTGGGCAGAGCTGCAACTGACCGCTGGAGTTCAGCTCTCGCCGGACGGCAGAAGGCGAAGAACGAAGCCGCTTGCGAGCGGCGCAGTGCAGCGAAGAGCTCTCCGAATTCGCCGCTAGCTCCACGGTCCTTCTCAGCTGCGAGTAGCAGGGCTCGCAGTACACAGAGCTTCGCAAGGGCCCGAAGACCCGGAGGGAAGTATCGCACACGAAAATGCGCCAGGACAGAGGACGTGGTTCTACGTTGTCCCTTCTCGTCATGCAGTTGTGCCTCTGCTGCTTCTGCTGTAGGTAATCGCTCCTTGAAAGACGAGCGAGAGCGTCCTTCCGGGTGCATTGCACTGAGTCGAGTGCTCGCTCGGGACTTTGCTCTCGGGGCAAGGCAAGAGGGCGTGCTTGCCCGCAGAACTGAGAACACGCTGTTGGGCAGAGCTGCAACTGACCGCTGGAGTTCAGCTCTCGCCGGACGGCAGAAGGCGAAGAACGAAGCCGCTTGCGAGCGGCGCAGTGCAGCGAAGAGCTCTCCGAATTCGCCGCTAGCTCCACGGTCCTTCTCAGCTGCGAGTAGCAGGGCTCGCAGTACACAGAGCTTCGCAAGGCCCGAAGACCCGGAGGGAAGTATCGCACACGAAAATGCGCCAGGACAGAGACGTGTTCTACGTTGTCCCTTCTCGTCATGCAGTTTGTGCCTCTGCTGCTTCTGCTGTTAGGAATCGCTCCTTGAAAGGCGAGCGAGAGCGTCCTTCCGGGTGCATTGCACTGAGTCGAGTGCTCGCTCGGGACTTTGCACTCGGGGCCAAGGCAAGAGGGCGTGCTTGCCCGCAGAACTGAGAACACGCTGTTGGGCAGAGCTGCAACTGACCGCTGGAGTTCAGCTCTCGCCGGACGGCAGAAGGCGAAGAACGAAGCCGCTTGCGAGCGGCGCAGTGCAGCGAAGAGCTCTCCGAATTCGCCGCTAGCTCCACGGTCCTTCTCAGCTGCGAGTAGCAGCGCTCGCAGTACACAGAGCTTCGCAAGGCCCGAAGACCCGGAGGGAAGTATCGCACACGAAAATGCGCCAGGACAGAGACGTGTTCTACGTTGTCCCTTCTCGTCAGGCAGTTTGTGCCTCTGCTGCTTTTGCTGTAGGTAATCGCTCCTTGAAAGACGAGCGAGAGCGTCCTTCCGGGTGCATTGCACTGAGTCGAGTGCTCGCTCGGGAATTTGCACTCGGGGCCAAGGCAAGAGGGCGTGCTTGCCCGCAGAACTGAGAACACGCTGTTGGGCAGAGCTGCAACTGACCGCTGGAGTTCAGCTCTCGCCGGACGGCAGAAGGCGAAGAACGAAGCCGCTTGCGAGCGGCGCAGTGCAGCGAAGAGCTCTCCGAATTCGCCGCTAGCTCCACGGTCCTTCTCAGCTGCGAGTAGCAGGGCTCGCAGTACACAGGGCTTCGCAAGGCCCGAAGACCCGGAGGGAAGTATCGCACACGAAAATGCGCCAGGACAGAGACGTGTTCTACGTTGTCCCTTCTCGTCATGCAGTTTGTGCCTCTGCTGCTTCTGCTGTAGGTAATCGCTCCTTGAAAGACGAGCGAGAGCGTCCTTCCGGGTGCATTGCACTGAGTCGAGTGCTCGCTCGGGACTTTGCTCTCGGGGCCAAGGCAAGAGGGCGTGCTTGCCCGCAGAACTGAGAACACGCTGTTGGGCAGAGCTGCAACTGACCGCTGGAGTTCAGCTCTCGCCGGACGGCAGAAGGCGAAGAACGAAGCCGCTTGCGAGCGGCGCAGTGCAGCGAAGAGCTCTCCGAATTCGCCGCTAGCTCCACGGTCCTTCTCAGCTGCGAGTAGCAGGGCTCGCAGTACACAGAGCTTCGCAAGGCCGAAGACCGGAGGGAAGTATCGCACACGAAAATGCGCCAGGACAGAGACGTGTTCTACGTTGTCCCTTCTCGTCATGCAGTTTGTGCCTCTGCTGCTTCTGCTGTAGGTAATCGCTCCTTGAAAGACGAGCGAGAGCGTCCTTCCGGGTGCATTGCACTGAGTCGAGTGCTCGCTCGGGAATTTGCACTCGGGGCCAAGGCAAGAGGGGCGTGCTTGCCCGCAGAACTGAGAACACGCTGTTGGGCAGAGCTGCAACTGACCGCTGGAGTTCAGCTCTCGCCGGACGGCAGAAGGCGAAAGAACGAAGCCGCTTGCGAGCGGCGCAGTGCAGCGAAGAGCTCTCCGAATTCGCCGCTAGCTCCACGGTCCTTCTCAGCTGCGAGTAGCAGCGCTCGCAGTACACAGAGCTTCGCAAGGCCCGAAGACCCGGAGGGAAGTATCGCACACGAAAATGCGCCAGGACAGAGACGTGTTCTACGTTGTCCCTTCTCGTCATGCAGTTTGTGCCTCTGCTGCTTCTGCTGTAGGTAATCGCTCCTTGAAAGACGAGCGAGAGCGTCCTTCCGGGTGCATTGCACTGAGTCGAGTGCTCGCTCGGGAATTTGCACTCGGGGCCAAGGCAAGAGGGCGTGCTTGCCCGCAGAACTGAGAACACGCTGTTGGGCAGAGCTGCAACTGACCGCTGGAGTTCAGCTCTCGCCGGACGGCAGAAGGCGAAGAACGAAGCCGCTTGCGAGCGGCGCAGTGCAGCGAAGAGCTCTCCGAATTCGCCGCTAGCTCCACGGTCCTTCTCAGCTGCGAGTAGCAGCGCTCGCAGTACACAGGGCTTCGCAAGGCCCGAAGACCCGGAGGGAAGTATCGCACACGAAAATGCGCCAGGACAGAGACGTGTTTCTACGTTGTCCCTTCTCGTCATGCAGTTTGTGCCTCTGCTGCTTCTGCTGTTAGGAATCGCTCCTTGAAAGGCGAGCGAGAGCGTCCTTCCGGGTGCATTGCACTGAGTCGAGTGCTCGCTCGGGACTTTGCACTCGGGGCCAAGGCAAGAGGGCGTGCTTGCCCGCAGAACTGAGAACACGCTGCTGGGCAGAGCTGCAACTGACCGCTGGAGTTCAGCTCTCGCCGGACGGCAGAAGGCGAAGAACGAAGCCGCTTGCGAGCGGCGCAGTGCAGCGAAGAGCTCTCCGAATTCGCCGCTAGCTCCACGGTCCTTCTCAGCTGCGAGTAGCAGCGCTCGCAGTACACAGAGCTTCGCAAGGCCCGAAGACCCGGAGGGAAGTATCGCACACGAAAATGCGCCAGGACAGAGACGTGTTCTACGTTGTCCCTTCTCGTCATGCAGTTTGTGCCTCTGCTGCTTCTGCTGTTAGGAATCGCTCCTTGAAAGGCGAGCGAGAGCGTCCTTCCGGGTGCATTGCACTGAGTCGAGTGCTCGCTCGGGACTTTGCACTCGGGGCCAAGGCAAGAGGGCGTGCTTGCCGCAGAACTGAGAACACGCTGTGGGCAGAGCTGCAACTGACCGCTGGAGTTCAGCTCTCGCCGGACGGCAGAAGGCGAAGAACGAAGCCGCTTGCGAGCGGCGCAGTGCAGCGAAGAGCTCTCCGAATTCGCCGCTAGCTCCACGGTCCTTCTCAGCTGCGAGTAGCAGCGCTCGCAGTACACAGAGCTTCGCAAGGCCCGAAGACCCGGAGGGAAGTATCGCACACGAAAATGCGCCAGGACAGAGACGTGTTCTACGTTGTCCCTTCTCGTCATGCAGTTTGTGCCTCTGCTGCTTCTGCTGTAGGTAATCGCTCCTTGAAAGACGAGCGAGAGCGTCCTTCCGGGTGCATTGCACTGAGTCGAGTGCTCGCTCGGGACTTTGCTCTCGGGGCCAAGGCAAGAGGGCGTGCTTGCCCGCAGAACTGAGAACACGCTGTTGGGCAGAGCTGCAACTGACCGCTGGAGTTCAGCTCTCGCCGGACGGCAGAAGGCGAAGAACGAAGCCGCTTGCGAGCGGCGCAGTGCAGCGAAGAGCTCTCCGAATTCGCCGCTAGCTCCACGGTCCTTCTCAGCTGCGAGTAGCAGGGCTCGCAGTACACAGGGCTTCGCAAGGCCCGAAGACCCGGAGGGAAGTAATCGCACACGAAAATGCGCCAGGACAGAGACGTGTTCTACGTTGTCCCTTCTCGTCATGCAGTTTGTGCCTCTGCTGCTTCTGCTGTAGGTAATCGCTCCTTGAAAGACGAGCGAGAGCGTCCTTCCGGGTGCATTGCACTGAGTCGAGTGCTCGCTCGGGAATTTGCACTCGGGCCAAGGCAAGAGGGCGTGCTTGCCCGCAGAACTGAGAACACGCTGTTGGGCAGAGCTGCAACTGACCGCTGGAGTTCAGCTCTCGCCGGACGGCAGAAGGCGAAGAACGAAGCCGCTTGCGAGCGGCGCAGTGCAGCGAAGAGCTCTCCGAATTCGCCGCTAGCTCCACGGTCCTTCTCAGCTGCGAGTAGCAGCGCTCGCAGTACACAGAGCTTCGCAAGGCCGAAGACCCGGAGGGAAGTATCGCACACGAAAATGCGCCAGGACAGAGACGTGTTCTACGTTGTCCCTTCTCGTCATGCAGTTTGTGCCTCTGCTGCTTCTGCTGTAGGTAATCGCTCCTTGAAAGACGAGCGAGAGCGTCCTTCCGGGTGCATTGCACTGAGTCGAGTGCTCGCTCGGGACTTTGCACTCGGGGCCAAGGCAAGAGGCGTGCTTGCCCGCAGAACTGAGAACACGCTGTTGGGCAGAGCTGCAACTGACCGCTGGAGTTCAGCTCTCGCCGGACGGCAGAAGGCGAAGAACGAAGCCGCTTGCGAGCGGCGCAGTGCAGCGAAGAGCTCTCCGAATTCGCCGCTAGCTCCACGGTCCTTCTCAGCTGCGAGTAGCAGCGCTCGCAGTACACAGAGCTTCGCAAGGCCCGAAGACCCGGAGGGAAGTATCGCACACGAAAATGCGCCAGGACAGAGACGTGTTCTACGTTGTCCCTCTCGTCATGCAGTTTGTGCCTCTGCTGCTTCTGCTGTTAGGAATCGCTCCTTGAAAGACGAGCGAGAGCGTCCTTCCGGGTGCATTGCACTGAGTCGAGTGCTCGCTCGGGACTTTGCACTCGGGGCCAAGGCAAGAGGGCGTGCTTGCCCGCAGAACTGAGAACACGCTGTTGGGCAGAGCTGCAACTGACCGCTGGAGTTCAGCTCTCGCACGGGACGGCAGAAGGCGAAGAACGAAGCCGCTTGCGAGCGGCGCAGTGCAGCGAAGAGCTCTCCGAATTCGCCGCTAGCTCCACGGTCCTTCTCAGCTGCGAGTAGCAGCGCTCGCAGTACACAGAGCTTCGCAAGGCCCGAAGACCCGGAGGGAAGTATCGCACACGAAAATGCGCCAGGACAGAGACGTGTTCTACGTTGTCCTTCTCGTCATGCAGTTTGTGCCTCTGCTGCTTCTGCTGTAGGTAATCGCTCCTTGAAAGACGAGCGAGAGCGTCCTTCCGGGTGCATTGCACTGAGTCGAGTGCTCGCTCGGGACTTTGCTCTCGGGGCCAAGGCAAGAGGGCGTGCTGCCCGCAGAACTGAGAACACGCTGTTGGGCAGAGCTGCAACTGACCGCTGGAGTTCAGCTCTCGCCGGACGGCAGAAGGCGAAGAACGAAGCCGCTTGCGAGCGGCGCAGTGCAGCGAAGAGCTCTCCGAATTCGCCGCTAGCTCCACGGTCCTTCTCAGCTGCGAGTAGCAGGGCTCGCAGTACACAGAGCTTCGCAAGGCCCGAAGACCCGGAGGGAAGTATCGCACACGAAAATGCGCCAGGACAGAGACGTGTTCTACGTTGTCCCTTCTCGTCATGCAGTTTGTGCCTCTGCTGCTTCTGCTGTAGGTAATCGCTCCTTGAAAGACGAGCGAGAGCGTCCTTCCGGGTGCATTGCACTGAGTCGAGTGCTCGCTCGGGACTTTGCACTCGGGGCCAAGGCAAGAGGGCGTGCTTGCCCGCAGAACTGAGAACACGCTGTTGGGCAGAGCTGCAACTGACCGCTGGAGTTCAGCTCTCGCCGGACGGCAGAAGGCGAAGAACGAAGCCGCTTGCGAGCGGCGCAGTGCAGCGAAGAGCTCTCCGAATTCGCCGCTAGCTCCACGGTCCTTCTCAGCTGCGAGTAGCAGCGCTCGCAGTACACAGAGCTTCGCAAGGCCCGAAGACCCGGAGGGAAGTATCGCACACGAAAATGCGCCAGGACAGAGACGTGTTCTACGTTGTCCCTTCTCGTCATGCAGTTTGTGCCTCTGCTGCTTCTGCTGTAGGTAATCGCTCCTTGAAAGGCGAGCGAGAGCGTCCTTCCGGGTGCATTGCACTGAGTCGAGTGCTCGCTCGGGACTTTGCACTCGGGGCCAAGGCAAGAGGGCGTGCTTGCCCGCAGAACTGAGAACACGCTGTTGGGCAGAGCTGCAACTGACCGCTGGAGTTCAGCTCTCGCCGGACGGCAGAAGGCGAAGAACGAAGCCGCTTGCGAGCGGCGCAGTGCAGCGAAGAGCTCTCCGAATTCGCCGCTAGCTCCACGGTCGTTCTCAGCTGCGAGTAGCAGCGCTCGCAGTACACAGAGCTTCGCAAGGCCCGAAGACCCGGAGGGAAGTATCGCACACGAAAATGCGCCAGGACAGAGACGTGTTCTACGTTGTCCCTTCTCGTCATGCAGTTTGTGCCTCTGCTGCTTCTGCTGTAGGTAATCGCTCCTTGAAAGACGAGCGAGAGCGTCCTTCCGGGTGCATTGCACTGAGTCGAGTGCTCGCTCGGGAATTTGCACTCGGGGCCAAGGCAAGAGGGCGTGCTTGCCCGCAGAACTGAGAACACGCTGTTGGGCAGAGCTGCAACTGACCGCTGGAGTTCAGCTCTCGCCGGACGGCAGAAGGCGAAGAACGAAGCCGCTTGCGAGCGGCGCAGTGCAGCGAAGAGCTCTCCGAATTCGCCGCTAGCTCCACGGTCCTTCTCAGCTGCGAGTAGCAGCGCTCGCAGTACACAGAGCTTCGCAAGGCCCGAAGACCCGGAGGGAAGTATCGCACACGAAAATGCGCCAGGACAGAGACGTGTTCTACGTTGTCCCTTCTCGTCATGCAGTTTGTGCCTCTGCTGCTTCTGCTGTAGGTAATCGCTCCTTGAAAGACGAGCGAGAGCGTCCTTCCGGGTGCATTGCACTGAGTCGAGTGCTCGCTCGGGAATTTGCACTCGGGGCCAAGGCAAGAGGGCGTGCTTGCCCGCAGAACTGAGAACACGCTGTTGGGCAGAGCTGCAACTGACCGCTGGAGTTCAGCTCTCGCCGGACGGCAGAAGGCGAAGAACGAAGCCGCTTGCGAGCGGCGCAGTGCAGCGAAGAGCTCTCCGAATTCGCCGCTAGCTCCACGGTCCTTCTCAGCTGCGAGTAGCAGCGCTCGCAGTACACAGAGCTTCGCAAGGCCCGAAGACCCGGAGGGAAGTATCGCACACGAAAATGCGCCAGGACAGAGACGTGTTCTACGTTGTCCCTTCTCGTCATGCAGTTTGTGCCTCTGCTGCTTCTGCTGTAGGTAATCGCTCCTTGAAAGACGAGCGAGAGCGTCCTTCCGGGTGCATTGCACTGAGTCGAGTGCTCGCTCGGGAATTTGCACTCGGGGCCAAGGCAAGAGGGCGTGCTTGCCCGCAGAACTGAGAACACGCTGTTGGGCAGAGCTGCAACTGACCGCTGGAGTTCAGCTCTCGCCGGACGGCAGAAGGCGAAGAACGAAGCCGCTTGCGAGCGGCGCAGTGCAGCGAAGAGCTCTCCGAATTCGCCGCTAGCTCCACGGTCCTTCTCAGCTGCGAGTAGCAGCGCTCGCAGTACACAGGGCTTCGCAAGGCCCGAAGACCCGGAGGGAAGTATCGCACACGAAAATGCGCCAGGACAGAGACGTGTTCTACGTTGTCCCTTCTCGTCATGCAGTTTGTGCCTCTGCTGCTTCTGCTGTTAGGAATCGCTCCTTGAAAGGCGAGCGAGAGCGTCCTTCCGGGTGCATTGCACTGAGTCGAGTGCTCGCTCGGGACTTTGCACTCGGGGCCAAGGCAAGAGGGCGTGCTTGCCCGCAGAACTGAGAACACGCTGCTGGGGCAGAGCTGCAACTGACCGCTGGAGTTCAGCTCTCGCCGGACGGCAGAAGGCGAAGAACGAAGCCGCTTGCGAGCGGCGCAGTGCAGCGAAGAGCTCTCCGAATTCGCCGCTAGCTCCACGGTCCTTCTCAGCTGCGAGTAGCAGCGCTCGCAGTACACAGAGCTTCGCAAGGCCCGAAGACCCGGAGGGAAGTATCGCACACGAAAATGCGCCAGGACAGAGACGTGTTCTACGTTGTCCCCTTCTCGTCATGCAGTTTGTGCCTCTGCTGCTTCTGCTGTTAGGAATCGCTCCTTGAAAGACGAGCGAGAGCGTCCTTCCGGGTGCATTGCACTGAGTCGAGTGCTCGCTCGGGACTTTGCACTCGGGGCCAAGGCAAGAGGGCGTGCTTGCCCGCAGAACTGAGAACACGCTTTGGGCAGAGCTGCAACTGACCGCTGGAGTTCAGCTCTCGCCGGACGGCAGAAGGCGAAGAACGAAGCCGCTTGCGAGCGGCGCAGTGCAGCGAAGAGCTCTCCGAATTCGCCGCTAGCTCCACGGTCCTTCTCAGCTGCGAGTAGCAGCGCTCGCAGTACACAGAGCTTCGCAAGGGCCCGAAGACCCGGAGGGAAGTATCGCACACGAAAATGCGCCAGGACAGAGACGTGTTCTACGTTGTCCCTTCTCGTCATGCAGTTTGTGCCTCTGCTGCTTCTGCTGTAGGTAATCGCTCCTTGAAAGACGAGCGAGAGCGTCCTTCCGGGTGCATTGCACTGAGTCGAGTGCTCGCTCGGGACTTTGCTCTCGGGGCCAAGGCAAGAGGGCGTGCTTGCCCGCAGAACTGAGAACACGCTGTTGGGCAGAGCTGCAACTGACCGCTGGAGTTCAGCTCTCGCCGGACGGCAGAAGGCGAAGAACGAAGCCGCTTGCGAGCGGCGCAGTGCAGCGAAGAGCTCTCCGAATTCGCCGCTAGCTCCACGGTCCTTCTCAGCTGCGAGTAGCAGGGCTCGCAGTACACAGAGCTTCGCAAGGCCCGAAGACCCGGAGGGAAGTATCGCACACGAAAATGCGCCAGGACAGAGACGTGTTCTACGTTGTCCCTTCTCGTCATGCAGTTTGGTGCCTCTGCTGCTTCTGCTGTAGGTAATCGCTCCTTGAAAGACGAGCGAGAGCGTCCTTCCGGGTGCATTGCACTGAGTCGAGTGCTCGCTCGGGGAATTTGCACTCGGGGCAAGGCAAGAGGGCGTGCTTGCCCGCAGAACTGAGAACACGCTGTTGGGCAGAGCTGCAACTGACCGCTGGAGTTCAGCTCTCGCCGGACGCAGAAGGCGAAGAACGAAGCCGCTTGCGAGCGGCGCAGTGCAGCGAAGAGCTCTCCGAATTCGCCGCTAGCTCCACGGTCCTTCTCAGCTGCGAGTAGCAGCGCTCGCAGTACACAGAGCTTCGCAAGGCCCGAAGACCCGGAGGGAAGTATCGCACACGAAAATGCGCCAGGACAGAGACGTGTTCTACGTTGTCCCTTCTCGTCATGCAGTTTGTGCCTCTGCTGCTTCTGCTGTAGGTAATCGCTCCTTGAAAGACGAGCGAGAGCGTCCTTCCGGGTGCATTGCACTGAGTCGAGTGCTCGCTCGGAATTTGCACTCGGGGCCAAGGCAAGAGGGCGTGCTTGCCCGCAGAACTGAGAACACGCTGTTGGGCAGAGCTGCAACTGACCGCTGGAGTTCAGCTCTCGCCGGACGGCAGAAGGCGAAGAACGAAGCCGCTTGCGAGCGGCGCAGTGCAGCGAAGAGCTCTCCGAATTCGCCGCTAGCTCCACGGTCCTTCTCAGCTGCGAGTAGCAGCGCTCGCAGTACACAGAGCTTCGCAAGGCCCGAAGACCCGGAGGGAAGTATCGCACACGAAAATGCGCCAGGACAGAGACGTGTTCTACGTTGTCCCTTCTCGTCATGCAGTTTGTGCCTCTGCTGCTTCTGCTGTAGGTAATCGCTCCTTGAAAGACGAGCGAGAGCGTCCTTCCGGGTGCATTGCACTGAGTCGAGTGCTCGCTCGGGAATTTGCACTCGGGGCCAAGGCAAGAGGGCGTGCTTGCCCGCAGAACTGAGAACACGCTGTTGGGCAGAGCTGCAACTGACCGCTGGAGTTCAGCTCTCGCCGGACGGCAGAAGGCGAAGAACGAAGCCGCTTGCGAGCGGCGCAGTGCAGCGAAGAGCTCTCCGAATTCGCCGCTAGCTCCACGGTCCTTCTCAGCTGCGAGTAGCAGCGCTCGCAGTACACAGGGCTTCGCAAGGCCCGAAGACCCGGAGGGAAGTATCGCACACGAAAATGCGCCAGGACAGAGACGTGTTCTACGTTGTCCCTTCTCGTCATGCAGTTTGTGCCTCTGCTGCTTCTGCTGTTAGGAATCGCTCCTTGAAAGGCGAGCGAGAGCGTCCTTCCGGGTGCATTGCACTGAGTCGAGTGCTCGCTCGGGACTTTGCACTCGGGGCCAAGGCAAGAGGGCGTGCTTGCCCGCAGAACTGAGAACACGCTGCTGGGCAGAGCTGCAACTGACCGCTGGAGTTCAGCTCTCGCCGGACGGCAGAAGGCGAAGAACGAAGCCGCTTGCGAGCGGCGCAGTGCAGCGAAGAGCTCTCCGAATTCGCCGCTAGCTCCACGGTCCTTCTCAGCTGCGAGTAGCAGCGCTCGCAGTACACAGAGCTTCGCAAGGCCCGAAGACCCGGAGGAAGTATCGCACACGAAAATGCGCCAGGACAGAGACGTGTTCTACGTTGTCCCTTCTCGTCATGCAGTTTGTGCCTCTGCTGCTTCTGCTGTTAGGAATCGCTCCTTGAAAGACGAGCGAGAGCGTCCTTCCGGGTGCATTGCACTGAGTCGAGTGCTCGCTCGGGACTTTGCACTCGGGGCCAAGGCAAGAGGGCGTGCTTGCCCGCAGAACTGAGAACACGCTGTTGGGCAGAGCTGCAACTGACCGCTGGAGTTCAGCTCTCGCCGGACGGCAGAAGGCGAAGAACGAAGCCGCTTGCGAGCGGCGCAGTGCAGCGAAGAGCTCTCCGAATTCGCCGCTAGCTCCACGGTCCTTCTCAGCTGCGAGTAGCAGCGCTCGCAGTACACAGAGCTTCGCAAGGCCCGAAGACCCGGAGGGAAGTATCGCACACGAAAATGCGCCAGGACAGAGACGTGTTCTACGTTGTCCTTCTCGTCATGCAGTTTGTGCCTCTGCTGCTTCTGCTGTAGGTAATCGCTCCTTGAAAGACGAGCGAGAGCGTCCTTCCGGGTGCATTGCACTGAGTCGAGTGCTCGCTCGGGACTTTGCTCTCGGGGCCAAGGCAAGAGGGCGTGCTTGCCCGCAGAACTGAGAACACGCTGTTGGGCAGAGCTGCAACTGACCGCTGGAGTTCAGCTCTCGCCGGACGGCAGAAGGCGAAGAACGAAGCCGCTTGCGAGCGGCGCAGTGCAGCGAAGAGCTCTCCGAATTCGCCGCTAGCTCCACGGTCCTTCTCAGCTGCGAGTAGCAGGGCTCGCAGTACACAGAGCTTCGCAAGGCCCGAAGACCCGGAGGGAAGTATCGCACACGAAAATGCGCCAGGACAGAGACGTGTTCTACGTTGTCCCTTCTCGTCATGCAGTTTGTGCCTCTGCTGCTTCTGCTGTAGGTAATCGCTCCTTGAAAGACGAGCGAGAGCGTCCTTCCGGGTGCATTGCACTGAGTCGAGTGCTCGCTCGGGAATTTGCACTCGGGGCCAAGGCAAGAGGGGCGTGCTTGCCCGCAGAACTGAGAACACGCTGTTGGGCAGAGCTGCAACTGACCGCTGGAGTTCAGCTCTCGCCGGACGGCAGAAGGCGAAGAACGAAGCCGCTTGCGAGCGGCGCAGTGCAGCGAAGAGCTCTCCGAATTCGCCGCTAGCTCCACGGTCCTTCTCAGCTGCGAGTAGCAGCGCTCGCAGTACAACAGGGCTTCGCAAGGCCCGAAGACCCGGAGGGAAGTATCGCACACGAAAATGCGCCAGGACAGAGACGTGTTCTACGTTGTCCCTTCTCGTCATGCAGTTTGTGCCTCTGCTGCTTCTGCTGTTAGGGAATCGCTCCTTGAAAGGCGAGCGAGAGCGTCCTTCCGGGTGCATTGCACTGAGTCGAGTGCTCGCTCGGGACTTTGCACTCGGGGCCAAGGCAAGAGGGCGTGCTTGCCCGCAGAACTGAGAACACGCTGCTGGGGCAGAGCTGCAACTGACCGCTGGAGTTCAGCTCTCGCCGGACGGCAGAAGGCGAAGAACGAAGCCGCTTGCGAGCGGCGCAGTGCAGCGAAGAGCTCTCCGAATTCGCCGCTAGCTCCACGGTCCTTCTCAGCTGCGAGTAGCAGCGCTCGCAGTACACAGAGCTTCGCAAGGCCCGAAGACCCGGAGGGAAGTATCGCACACGAAAATGCGCCAGGACAGAGACGTGTTCTACGTTGTCCCTTCTCGTCATGCAGTTTGTGCCTCTGCTGCTTCTGCTGTTAGGAATCGCTCCTTGAAAGACGAGCGAGAGCGTCCTTCCGGGTGCATTGCACTGAGTCGAGTGCTCGCTCGGGACTTTGCACTCGGGGCCAAGGCAAGAGGGCGTGCTTGCCCGCAGAACTGAGAACACGCTGTTGGGGCAGAGCTGCAACTGACCGCTGGAGTTCAGCTCTCGCCGGACGGCAGAAGGCGAAGAACGAAGCCGCTTGCGAGCGGCGCAGTGCAGCGAAGAGCTCTCCGAATTCGCCGCTAGCTCCACGGTCCTTCTCAGCTGCGAGTAGCAGCGCTCGCAGTACACAGAGCTTCGCAAGGCCCGAAGACCCGGAGGGAAGTATCGCACACGAAAATGCGCCAGGACAGAGACGTGTTCTACGTTGTCCCTTCTCGTCATGCAGTTTGTGCCTCTGCTGCTTCTGCTGTAGGTAATCGCTCCTTGAAAGACGAGCGAGAGCGTCCTTCCGGGTGCATTGCACTGAGTCGAGTGCTCGCTCGGGACTTTGCTCTCGGGCCAAGGCAAGAGGGCGTGCTTGCCCGCAGAACTGAGAACACGCTGTTGGGCAGAGCTGCAACTGACCGCTGGAGTTCAGCTCTCGCCGGACGGCAGAAGGCGAAGAACGAAGCCGCTTGCGAGCGGCGCAGTGCAGCGAAGAGCTCTCCGAATTCGCCGCTAGCTCCACGGTCCTTCTCAGCTGCGAGTAGCAGGGCTCGCAGTACACAGAGCTTCGCAAGGCCCGAAGACCCGGAGGGAAGTATCGCACACGAAAATGCGCCAGGACAGAGACGTGTTCTACGTTGTCCCTTCTCGTCATGCAGTTTGTGCCTCTGCTGCTTCTGCTGTTAGGAATCGCTCCTTGAAAGGCGAGCGAGAGCGTCCTTCCGGGTGCATTGCACTGAGTCGAGTGCTCGCTCGGTGACTTTGCACTCGGGGCCAAGGCAAGAGGGCGTGCTTGCCCGCAGAACTGAGAACACGCTGCTGGGCAGAGCTGCAACTGACCGCTGGAGTTCAGCTCTCGCCGGACGGCAGAAGGCGAAGAACGAAGCCGCTTGCGAGCGGCGCAGTGCAGCGAAGAGCTCTCCGAATTCGCCGCTAGA